>NW_007074478.1:138430-139392 GCF_000164805.1 Carlito syrichta
ATCTTTGCTTGGAAATGACGGGCGGACCCGCCCCCAGCCCCGGGACTTCTCGGGAGAAGGGGCTTTCTGGGTAGCGTGGGAAGTGCTCGGCCTCGAGACATTCTGACCCTTCGTTTTCTTTCCCGGGTCCCACGAAACAGCGTCGGCGGCGACAGCAACCTCAGCACAGTCACCACCCTGGCCAGTGAGTACAGACGGGCTGACCCCGCGCTTCTGCGCCACGCTGCGCATGCGCGCTCGCTCTCGCGGCTCCCGGCAGGAGCCCCCGCCCCGGCGCATGCGCTCCCACCGCCACCCTGGAGGCCCAGCCTCGGCGCATGCGCGAGCTGCAGGGGCCGACCTCGGTCGGCAGGGGGCGCCGCTGTCCCGGCAGTCCCGACTCCGCCCCAGAGCAGGGTGGCCTTGGGCTGGGGGTGTGAGGAAGTCGGGGGTCTTTGTCTGAGGAGGGAGGAAAACAGGGGAGGAAGACAGCTGCGAACAAGTCTTAGTGCAAGTCACCAGAGGGGAAGCCACGTGCGCGCCCGCCGAGGTCCCGGGCAGGGCACCGCGTCCCGGGCTACGACACGTAGCCGGCTGGTGTGCCCGTCCAACCGCGCTCGCGCTCGATTCTCTGCAACAGCCCGCTCGCGACATTTTAGTTTTTTTGTTTGTTTGTTTTTGTTTTGCACGATATATATATATATACACATATATATACGTATATATATATACACACATATATATACGTATATATATATATATATACACATATATATGTGTATATATACACATATATATATATGTATGTATGTATGTATATATTTTCAGGATCTTACTCTGTTGCCCAGGCTGGAGATATATATATATGTATTTTTTTTGAGTTGGAGTCTCACTCTGTCGCCCAGACTGGAGTGCAGTGGCTGCTCCCGGCCACCACAGCCTCGACCTGCTGGGCTCCGGTGATCCTTCCTCCTCAGCCTTCC
>NW_007074478.1:139412-147561 GCF_000164805.1 Carlito syrichta
GTCTCGCTGCCCAGGCGGGTCTCGAACCCGCGGGCTCAGGCAATCCACTCACCTCAGTCTCCCAAAGGCGCGGGATTATAGGCTGAGCCACCGAACCGGCTTGGATATATATTTTTTTAAGGACTAGATGTGCAGACTTCAGTGGGCATGGTTCCCAATAAGTAGACTCTCAACCCTCGCCCCCCCATCCCCGGGTGTCCCCAGTGTCCTCTTCCCATCAGGATGATCTTTTAATACTTGCACATTCTCTGAAGGGCCTGGCTTATCCGCCTTTTTTTTTGAGTCAGAGTCTCACTCCATCACCCAGGCTGGAGTGCAGTGGCACACTCACGGCCACCCCAGTGTCGACCTGTTGGGCTCTAGATCCTTCTGCCTCAGCCTTCCAAGTAGCTGGAACTACTGGCATGCACCACCACGCCTGGCTAATTTTTTATTTTTACTGTAGAGACGAGGTCTTGCCAAGGTGCCCAGGATTGTCTCGAACCCTCAGCTTCAGGCAATCCACTCGCTGCAGCCTCCCAAAGTGCTGGGATGACAGGCTTGAGCCACCGGACCCGGCCTGCCTTTTTATTGCCCTTGGTGCACACACTCTGCGGGCTTGTTTGTAAAGTATGATATTCATACATGTTGACACTGAATTCCTTCCCCTGAAAATCTTCTGACTAATAATTTTGCCATCCCACTCTCATTTACTTTCCTGGGACATACCCCTTTATACAGACCTTTAGGCGCTAAGAAGTTATTTCAGCCGTAAGCCGTCATACCTTTGGTGTTGGGGACTTTACCCTCTGGAGGCAGGCCTGCTCAGACCTCGCACAGTGCTTGGTTCTGGAGAGCACCCTGCTAGGTCCCACTGGCCCTGGAGTCCTGGTGCCCCACCCCAGTCAGGTCTTTCTCATGTCCTAGCGGGTCCTGTCGATGGACCAGTGCCTGGTGTTGGAGCTGTGAGGCCAGGGTTCTGGCCTGGAATTCCATCCTCAGCAGCTGTGTGACCATACGATTCCTCAGCCTGACTGAACTTTGTTTTATGTCTCATTTAGTCCCTAAAATTTTATGGGCATTATGTGAAGCCCTGGGATGACACGGGCCCTGTGCTCTGAAGCTCTCAGCCAGGCTAGAAAGATGAAAAACGCAGCCTGTAATCCCAGCACTTTGGGAGGCTGAGGCAAGTGGATTGCCTGAGCCCGCGAGCCCAGGCAACTTGGCGAGAACTCGTCTCTACAATAAATCAAAAATTAGCTGGGCATGATAGTGCGCGCCTGTAGTTCCGGCTACTTGGAAGGCTGAGGCAGAAGGATCGTCCAGAGCCCAGCAGGTAGAGGCTGCGGTGGCCGGGAGCATGCCACTGCACTCCAGTCTGGGTGACAGAGTGAAACTCCAACTCAAAAAAAAAGTAAGATGAAAGAGGGAAAAGTCGAGTGTAGACCCAGTGTGGAAAAGGCAACAGAGTGGATGAGACTGAAAAGTTTGCAAAACTGACCAGCCTTTAACTAGACTGACAAGAAGGTGGGGGTGGGGGGGGCGCAGAATCAAGAATGAACAACGCCACTACCAGCCTAACCAAAAGAAAAAGGATTAGAGGGAATGCTGTGAACAACTGTGTGCTGGTCAGTGAGATCACTTAGATGAAACAGACACATTCCCAGAAAGACACAAGCTTCGGAAACTGACTCAGTATGAAATCGAACATTGGATGGATTTATACTAACCAAAGATATTCTATTAGTAATTTTCAAACTTTCCTCCAAAAGCCCACACTTTTCTGGTTTCCCTGGTGAATTCTATCAAACGTCAGTATCGACTGTCAGTTCTTCACAAACTCTGCTCAAAAACAGAAGAAGTGGGAATACTTCCCAATTTACTCAGTTTTACCCTGATACCAAAATAAGACAAAAACATCACCGGGGAGAAGACTGCAGGGCTGTAACCCTTATGAATATAGACACAGAACTCCTCCACAAAACACCAGCAAACCTAATCCAGCCACATTAAAAAAAAAACTATACCCCATGACCAAGTGGGATTCAGCTCAGGAATACAAGGTTAGTTTAAAACCCCAAAGTTACTGTATCAGTAAAGGGCAAAACTACATGTTCACCTCAATGGCACTTAGCAACAATTTAACACCCTCTAACAATAAAAACGCTTAAGAAATTAGAAGGGAAATTCCTCAGTCTAAAAACAGGTATCTACTGACGGCCCACAGCTAATGTCATATGTCACAGTGATGTTGGAACACTTCACTCTGAGACGAGGTATAAGACAAGGGTGTTTGTTCTTGCTGCTTCGATTCAGCATTTTACTGGTGATTCTAGCCATGGCAGTTAGGCCTGAAAATAAAAGAAAAGCCACCAACATTGGAAATAAAGACATAAAATTATCTCTATTAGAAGATTACATGATCTTATATATGGAAAATCCCAAGGAATCCACTCCAAAAATCATTAGAACGCAAAAATCAATTGGATTTTTACATACTAGCAGTTAATCTGAAAATGAAAAATTAAAAAATCCCATTTACAATAGTATCAAAAGAATAAAATACTTAGGAATACATTTAACAAAAAAGTGCATTTCTTAGTCTCTTCAGATCACAAAACATTGCTGAAAGAAATTAAAGACCTAAATAAATGGAAGGATACTCCATGTTCATGGATTGGAAGAGCTTATATTGTTAATATGGCAATACTCCCCAAATTTAGCTACAGATTCAGTGTGCTCCCTATCAAATTTTCGACTGACTGCTTTGCAGCAGTTAGCAAGCTGACTCTAAAATGCATGTAGAAATACAAGGGACCCAGATTAGTCAAAACAATCTAGAAAAAAAAAACCCAACCAAATTTGGAGAATTCATACTTCCCAATTTCAGAACTTACTGTAAAACTATAGTAATCAAGACATGTGGCCGGGCTCGGTGGCTCAGCCTGTAATCCCGCGGCTTTGGGAGGCTGAGGTGAGTGGATTGCCTGAGCCCGCGGGTTCGAGACCCGCGTGGGCAGGCGAGACCTCATCTCTACAATAAATCAAAAAATTAGCCGGGCATGGTAGCGTGCGCCTGTAGTTCCAGCTACTTGGAAGGCTGAGGTGGAAGGATCGCCAGAGCCCAGCAGGTTGAGGTTGTGGTGGCCGGGAGCGGCCACTGCACTCTAGTCTGGACGACAGAGTGAAACTCCAATTCAAAAAAAAAGACATGTGGTACTGGCATAGACGGACATATAGAATAATGGAATAAATCTGAGAGCCAGAAATTAAACCCTCATATTTATGGCTATCTCATTTTCAGCAAGGATGCCAAGACCATTCAATGGGGAAATACCCGTCTTTTTGACAAATGGTACTAGGATAATTGAATGGTAACATGCAAAAGAATGAAGTTGGACTCTCATATGTCACACCATATACACAGATGAACTCAAAGTGTATCACAGACATAAATGTAAGGGCTAAAGCTAGCTCTTAGAAGAGACTATGGGAGTAAATCTTCATGACCTTGAACTAAGCAAAGTCTTCTTAGAAATACCATTAAAAACACAAGTGACAAAAGACAAAATAGTTATATTGTTCTGCAAGGGGTACCATCAAGAAAGTAAAGACAACCCAAAGAGTGGGAGAAATGAGTTGCCAATCATATATCTAATAAGAAATTTGTATCTAGAAAACAAAGAACTTTTACAACTCAATATTAAAAAGAAGACAAGCCAATTAAAAATGGACGAATGGTCTGAATAGACATTTCTCCAAGAGAAAATACACAAATGGCGAATAAGCACATGAAGACATGCCAAGCTCCAGGAGCCATCATTGCACATCCAAACCACAATGAGATGCCAGTTCCCACCCACTAGCATCATTATCACTAAAAGATAATAGCAAGTCCTGGAGAGGATGTGGAGAAATTGTCGCTTTCATACACTACTGGTGGGAATGTAAAATGACAGAACTGCTTTGGAAAAAGTCCCAGCACTTCCTCAGAAGGTTAAACAGAGTCACCACCACCAGAGATACCAGCAATTCCAGTCCAGATCCAAGAGAAATTCACACAAGCATGGGTCTACAAATGTTCATAGCAACGCTGTTCGTTATGGCTCCAAAGTGGAAACAACCCAATGCCCATCAACTGAAGGATGGGCAGACAAAGTATGTTCATCTGTTCAGTGAACCCGTAGGGTAGGGACCCATTCAGTAGTAGGAAGGAATGAAGTGCCCCCCACAGTGCAAGAGTGTGGCTGAGTGAAAGACACCAGCCACAAGAGGTATGTTGTAGTACATGACTTCACATAGAGTCTGGAATAAGTGAGACTGCAGAGGCAGACAAAGGCTTGCGATTCCATGGGTTTGGGCAAATGGAGAGTGCCTCCTGATCTGATGGGCACCAGTCTTCTCCGTGGGATGAGGAAAATGTTCTAAAGTTGTTTACAGTGATGGTTGCTTAACTGTATGAATCGACTAGGAATTACTGACCAGCACAGTTGAAGTTGGGGAATGGCATGGCATATAAGTTCTCTCTCAATAACATTATTGTACATCCAGAAAAAAGAGGTGCATGAGAAGCCCCCATATGAGATTCACAGCGTTCAGCAGTGGCCAGTGAAGGGGCCCCTGTGCTGCAAACGTCCCCCACATGAGGGAAGGCTGGCACCAGAGCAGGGCTGTGGGTGGGGATGCCATTCTGTGCCCGGTAGCGCCAGTGCTTACAACAGGGATGTGATGATCGCATGGGTTGTGACCAAGCATGCCTTTCCTTCTGTTTCCAGATATTCTCCGGGAGTTCAACCCTTCCCTGCAGGGCTTCTCTGTGGGCACCGGGAAGCAGAACAGTCCAGGAGCCTTCCTAAACCAGGCTGTGGCGGGATCCCTAGCTGAGTGAGCAGAGATGCCTGGGGGGAGCTATGCGGGCCCTCGGTGACCTGGGGTCCTGGGGAGCTTGGTGGCTGAGGGCTATGGCTGAGGCTGGGAACTTGGCCTGGGCCGGGGGTTATGGCTGAGGCTGGCGGCTTAGCCTGGGTTAGGGTAATGACTGAGGTTGAGGGTCAGGGGTTATGGTTAAGGCTAGCAGCTTGGCCTGGGCCGAGCGATGTGGCCTGGGCTGGGGCTTGGTTGGGGAAGGGGTTTGAGGGTCAAAGGCTGGATGGGGCTCTCTGGGGGGTGCCCTTTGCTATCAGACATGGAAACCCCCTAGTCCACCCCCAAACCCCCAGAGGCCAGCCACGAGGGACTCTGATGGCTGGTACCAGCTTGAGCACATCCTCTGCCCCTCATGGATGCCATGAGAGGCTCCTGCATCCGACTGTCCTTGTGGCATCATAGCTGTGTTGAGCCCTGCTCCCTCCCTACCTTAGATGTCCTTCCCGTGTCAGGGGATGCCCTGAGCCCACCAGACTTCCTCCTGGTGCCTCTAAGTCCCTAAGAGATGGGGGCTGCCACCTTCCCATGGGAGACTGTGGTCTCTGGTACCTGCTGGGAATGGCAGTCCTAGCGAGCTGTGACCATGAGCACACAGTGGGACACATGGTGGCCACAGGGCAGCCGGGCCATGGGCCCTCCTAGGAGCACTGTTGGGGGCACAGAGCTCTCATGTCAGGGCCAGTGGGCACTGGCCGGCTGGTCCCCAAGAGTGGGCCATCAGCTGTCCCAGGTCCAGCAGCTCCAGGGCAGTCTAGGCTCCCAGAGCCTTGAGTGCTGCCTGGGGCCTGCCTGGTCAGAGGGGGGAGGCCAAGCCCACCGAGAAGAATAAACAGAAAGATCCCCTCTGTTGAATCTTACTCTTCTTCTAGAACAACCACTGATGTCACTTCCCATGGTTCCTAGGAGTCCTGTGGTCTGGTTCCTGGGGTCTCAACATCATGTGGGGCCACGGGCGACCCTAGTAGCTTTCCTGTCCATCCCCTACAGGAAGGCGGTGCCTGTGCAGAACCATGGGGCACACAAGCCCAGGAGGTTTCTGGCGAACCTGGGGCTCGTCCCCACTTGGGGGAGGGGTGACATGCACCAGTGCCCAGCCCTGCATTTCTGGCCTGCTTTAATATGACCAGGGTTGTGGTTTCGCAGCATATGTGGGCTGGTAGAATCCGGAGAGAGGTGTCCTGGGAATGATGGGGTTGGGAGTGGGGTGTCCAGAAACAAAGCCCTGGAGTCGAGCACAAAAGAGTCGCCAAGATGAGTGTGGTCTGCATGGCAGGGCCCTTTGTGCAAGAGTCCAAGCACTTCCTGGTGGCACAGCAAAAGGAACCAAAGCACAGGAGGCCACATGGCCTGAACAAATGTGGCGACTCGGCCACGGCCTGGCTTTGGGCCCTGCAGGCGTCATTCTAGCTCTGCTGAGAGCCTTTATGTGTCCAAGCAGTGCACGGTACATTCCCTCCCTTTTCATGATCCACCCGGTGTCCTGCATGTTGATTGAGATGCACTGGTGGAGGGTCAGATTCCCAAGTTTCACCCTTGATGAACCTGAGGGGTCAAGTCATCAGTCCTCAACTCAGGGCCATAGACAGAGCAGCAACCTTGAAAACTTCAGGTTTACAGATGAGGAATTCCAGGCCCAAAAAGGTTAGGTGGTGTATACCTGGAGTCCTAGCACTCTGGGAAGCTGAGGCGGGAGGATCGCTTGAGGCCAGAAGTTTGAACCTGCATGAGCTATGGTCACACCACTGCACTCCAGCCTGGATGACAGTGAGACCCCGTCTCATAGATAGATAGACAGGAGAGATAGAAAGGTAAGTAGGTAGACAGATAATAGATAGATAGATGATAAATTGATAGATGATAGATGATATTAGATAGATATGTGATGGATAGATAATAGATGGATAGATGATAGACTGATAGATGATAAATGATAGGTGATAGATTGATAGATATGTATGATGTATAGATTGATAGGTGATAGAAGACAGATGATCAATAGATGATAGACAGATGATAGATGATAGGTAGATGGTAGCTATGTGATAGATAGATAGATGATAGATTGATAGATGATAGATATATGATGGATGGATAGATAGAAGATGGATGATTAATAGATGATAAATAGATGATAGGTAGATAGGTGATAGATAATTGACAGATGATGGTAGGGTAAGTAGATATAAGGCAGATAGGTAAATAGATGTTAGATATAAATTAGACAAGTGATTGATAGGTAGATAGATGAATAGATGGATAGGTAGGGAGGGAGGAGGTGATAGGTGGGTTATGTGACCTACTGCAGTCCCCAGCGGGTAACCTGACACCTCTTGCACTATGACCAAGTCCAGGCCAGTCAGGCTAGAGTTACATGGAGGATGACCACTCACTGACGTTTCCTGCTGGAAATTCATGAGAAGGGACCATTCCTGTCATACACGGAGAGCGGAGGGTGGGCAAGGTGCTGTGGGTGGCCAAGGCCTCGGAGCCCTCGGTGAGGGGACAGTGTCCAGACCCCGGTCCCGGAACAGTGGCAGCCCTCCTACCGCGAGTGGGTCTGCCCGTCCCTCACTGACCCAGGACCCTCCAGATGGACACAATTGTCTCCATTTTGCTGTCTTCTTGGCCTGAGAATTTAAGTCACTTTCCAGTTAGCATGAGGCAACTAAGTGTCCAGCCCAGGTGACTCGACTGTGTCAACCGAGGGTGGGGGCCAGGGCCTTGGCAGCTGCCAGAATGGGCCTGTACTGCCTGGGCAGGGCTGAGATGCCCACAGAGGGCTTCCTGCTTGCCCTAATGGGCAGGGTTTGGAGGAGAAAGGCCACCAAGTGTCACGCCTGAGTGTCAGGCCTGAGTGTCACGGCTCCTGTGTGCAGTGTTCGGCATTCCAGGCTCTCTTTGGCCCCAGGGCCAGTTTATGGAAGCCCTCCCCCTGCCGCCCAGCGGCAAAGGGGCCCGGGTCACAGACCCCACTGTCCTGCAGGAGGCCGTCTGGTCCTCCTGACCCTCCTCCTCTCTGCTGTCTGCGCCATCTCTGCCATGTCCCTCCCGCCCGCCTTTCTCAGACCTCTCCCATGTGTGTCTGCAGGGACTTGCCTGACCAAGCCAGGAGACTGGTGGACCTGATGAAGAATGACACGGTGTGTTGGGCATCCAGGTGGGGCTTCCTGGGATGGGAAGTGGGCAGGAAAAGTCCTTGGACAGAGAAGGTCAGCTGTGGGGAGAGGGAGGCAGGGGTGGGGTG
>NW_007074478.1:147581-174634 GCF_000164805.1 Carlito syrichta
TGGGGAAGCCAGGGTGGGCTTCTAGAAGACACATCCGAGGCCTGAAATGCGACTTCTCTGGACAGATGACTCCATTCATTTGTTCAGTCAGTTGATCAGTTATCAGTTGGTCAGTCAGTCAATCAGCTGTTCAGATTAGATGGTTATGGCGCAGCGGTCAGTGGATGGGGACTGGAGGGACATGGAAGAAGATAACAGTCCTGTCCTCTCAGGGCTGGTAAGGGGCTATCTCGGGGAATCTGTTTATCCTACCACGGCGTGCACTGTGGCAGGAGGGCTCTGGCCACAGTGGGGAAGGGGCACAGGAGGGCCAGGGTCTTGAGAAGATGCTTGAGCTGGGTTCTGAAGGACGGGTAGGAGGTTCTCCCCCAGATGGAAACAGGGTTCTCAACGCAGCCTCTGTGGAGCTGTTCCCGGGTGGTAAAGTCAAGAGGGTGCTGGTGTGAGTTGAGATGTCTGTGACTTAATGTATCCCAGTCTATTACCCGGGGAGCTCCAGGCTGCTTCTTCCCTTCATGTCACCTCCTCGGGGTCTTGTGTCATCTTCCTCCTCCCGCCCATCTGGAAGAGCAGGTCAGAGACACGCCACTGCGTGGACCGGGGCCAACATGAGGGCGCGGCGGTCCTGGGCCAGTTTATGGAAGCCCTCCCCCTGCTGCCCACCCAGGGACCTCAGATGACCCTCCACCTCCCTCTAGGAGGACACGGATTAGAGGCTTTAACCGGCATGGATGCTCCAAGCTTGGTGCACACCCTCTTGGGAGAGACAGGCCTCCTCCCTTAAGGCAGAATCAGAATTCAGGCTCTACAGAGAATCTGAGAACACACGCTCTGTCCCCGTGGCCAGGCCAGGTTCCCTGTCCCTTCCCCGCCTCCTGCTGCGCTGGAGATGGGACAGACCTCTGGGGGATCTGTGGTCTTTCCCAGAAGGATAACTGCAGGATGTGGCCTGGGGGCTTTGGTGTGAACAGAGCCACATGGTGTTCAGTGGCCCCCAAAGCAGACGAGCCGCTCAGTGCCAGTGACCTCAGGACCCCAACAGCATTGAGCAGGAAATGTGAAGCCCCCAGGCGTCCTGGCGTGGGGACCCTCGCCTCTTGCGGTCAGCACCTGTGTTCCTGGCCTTGGCGGGGACAAGGCGCTTACAGGTGGTCTCCTGCCCCTTTCAGAGGATTCGTTTTCAGGAAGATTGGAAGCTGATCACCCTGTTCATAGGTGGCAACGACCTCTGTGACTTCTGCAATGACCCGGTAGGTGTCCGCACCCCTTGAGATGTCCAGGGAGGGATGCCCTGGTATGGCCACTCCTGGAGCAGTCAGCTGGGCTGGGACTCGGGGCTCACGGGTGGGCTTGGACCCAGCTTGGGATCATCCCTGAGACTGAGCGGGCCTTCACTGGCAGGAGTCAGCAGAACTGGTGGGCTCAGTTCCAGAAGGTGTTGATCACTTTCTATCACGGCTTCTGAGTGCATTGTTCTAGATAATGCCCTGTGACCTGAAAACAGCTGCCTGCTAGGTAGACGGTCGTGGGGCATCCCCTCCTCACGTTCATGGCCGTGCCGTCTCCACCGCCTCCGTGCAGTCACAGGGGAAGCTGATTTATTACGAAGGCCTTTAGGCTGAGGTGGGCAATGGGAGACGACATGGGGACTGCGGCCCTGGGGTCCTGCATCTCCTCCCAGATCCCTGGCTCTGAGCCCAGAGAACCCCCACGGTTACGCTGGCCTCCCACCGAGCCTCTGCTGGGCGGTGCGCTGAGACTCAGCAGCAGAGGAACACACGGGCTCTGTCCTCGACACTCACACTGCCAGGGAGGGGACATGGTGACTGCTCATGGCATACAGCGGGTGATGACATGTGGTCCTGGTCTGCAGGGACAACCCCATGCCCTGGCCTGACAGCTTACTTCCTGCATCCAAGTCGCCGTGATCCCAGGGGTCTGCAGAGAGCCTCTGGGCTTTGGTGGTGGATGGGGACATAGGACCACAGACCCCTCCACTGTCCCCAAAGGGATACCGCTTTGATGTGTTCCTGGAACAGTGGGCTCATGGCTAGGTTTCACACAGAGAAAGTTTAAAAACATTTAAATTGCCTAAAGAAAGTGTAAACCCCACACGTATGCAGAACAGGAGAAATAACAGCCACTGCGAGTGTAGGCTTGGGTGGGGGGTTGCTGCAAGACCCTGTTCCTCCTGTCACCTCCTGTGGCTGACTTGAGGTATGACCCAACACCTGAGGCTACAAGATGAGGCCACAGGAGCAGAGGCTGCTGGAGCCAGGAGACCTCACAGGCTTCCGGCTCCCACACCCCTCCTAGGGGTCCGGGGTGGGCAGGGCCACCTGAGGCCCACATCTGGTGGATGTGAAGACGTTCCAGAGCCTTCTGTGTCCCCAAAGAGACAAGCTGAGGACCAGGGGCCAGGGTCAGGGCTGTCCCATGGGCAAGCCCTTGTGTCAACCTTGCTCGCACTGAATCCCAGGAAGCACGGGCCCCAGGGACATGTCGGGGCCGTGGGGAAGCTGGACAGCATGCGGTGTCCAGAGTCACCTCCTTTCCCCGCAGGCCCGCTATTCTCCCCAGAACTTCACCGCCAACATTGGGAGGGCCCTGGACATCCTGCATGCCGAGGTATGGATGCTGGGCCTTGGCCCAGCCTGGGCAGCTCTGGCCTCCTGCTGGGACCCTGGCAGGTCACCTGAATGCACGGGCGTCCGCAGAGGGGGCTGGGGGGATGGACGGAATTCCCCGGGTCTGAGCCTGCCGGAGGAGCAGGCCTAGACCCCACGGGAGACAAGGCCACGGCCTCATCCTCTGTGTGCCTCTGCCATCCGCAGGTTCCCCGGGTGTTCGTGAACCTGGTGAAGGTCCTGGAGATTGTCAGCCTGAGGGAGCTGTACAAGGACAACAGAGTTAGCTGCCCACGGCTGATCCTCAGGTCAGGGAGACACCTCCTGAGCCCAGGGCCCTCAAGGATTCCCAGAGAGCCACGGTGGCTACCGCCCTCTTCCAACCCGGCAGGGTCTGGCGGGGACAGCCCAGGGTTGTGTACAGGCCTCAGCTCCCCGCATGCCCACCCCGCCTCCGCTGCCACAGCAGCCATGAGGCATCCTCCATCCTCCAGGAGTGGGGAGAGGAGCACTGGGTATGGAGTCAGGCTGTGCAACCACAGGGGCCTGGGCCGAGGTCCAGGGAGGCTGCAGGAAAGAGTCCTGGGAAGCTGCCACACTCTTGCCTGTTAGCGGCCGTCTTATGCCTGTTGCTGCGGAGATGTTAGCACAGGCTGAGCCTTCCTTCCTGGAAATGCTTGAGACCAGCAGTGTTTCAGGTGTCAGAGAGCAGGAAGCACTTGGTCCACAGCTAAGACCTCCTCAGAGTGTGTCCAGGGACCCATCCCTCCTGAGGCCCTTCCCCAGGACAGGGCGGCTCTGGGTGGCGTGGGTGCTCCCGACTGGACACGCACAAAGATACAGTGCCCGTCATGGGCTGGAAGGGAGGAGTGGGCAAGTCAGAGTCTGCAGAGGACAGAATATCCCTGGAAAGCTGAGAGCCCTGGTTCTAAGACCAAGAGGCCATCCTCTTTCCTCAGCCTCCAGCGTAGGGGGACCGTCACCCGAAAGCCTGAAATCCTGACATAATGCCACAAGGGGAAGTTCCCCCATGTGACTTCATATCTCGGGTTGCCATCAAATACAGGCACACGACACACCATTTGTTCCACATCCCCGGGGGATAAAAGACCCTCCAGCCCCTTCAGCTGCGATGTCCTGTCTTTCCCTGCCACACTCACAGGTGACAGAGGGCCGTGTACAGGAGTGTGCGGGCAACAGGCTTCCCCCGCCCCGACGCCCAGATGGCCCAGGTCCATGCTGCTCACTGCAGGGCTGCACGGTCTTCACCCTGTGGTGGAAAGATGTTGAAATGTCAAAAGGGCCTACAGAGACCTGTAGGGTGATGCAAATATTCTACAGCCCAGAATCCAGAAGACTTCTCAAGCATTTCCAGGAAGGGAGGGTCAAGACACCCCCTAGCGGCTGGTTCCTCCCAGGTTCCTCCCAGCAGGCTGTACCCTTAGCCCTCTCCCTCCTAGCTCTGTCGCCCTGTCCAGGTCCCCCTTACCTTCCACTACCCTGAGCATGTCCCGTGGTCTTGGTTCCTGGGCCTCCATCCCCCAACCCATGAACTCTGTCCAGGTCACTGCTAGACAGTGCAGGGGCTCATGGCTGTTTACTGAATGAGTAGTTCATGGACCCAGACTTGCTCTTGGAGACCAAGGGGCACCTTGCCTGCTCCCTAGAGACCCATGCCAGGCCTTCCCTGGACCCTAGAGAGGGTCTCATGCTGTGAGCAGGGACGCAGCACTGCCAGGTGACACAGGTCAGTTTTCAATGCTGGCTCAGCCCCAGGCCACTCTCTCCAGTCCCTGGGTGGTGGGCTCACCTGTCCCTCCCGCTCAAGATGGTCACTGGAAGGACTCTCGCTGCCCATGGCAGCAGTGCCATGGACGGATACGGCCAAGGGGTCGGGTGGGCGTTGCCAGGTGTAGTGAAAATCCGAAGGGCCAAGTCCCTGAATGCCAGGGTGGGTGGCTCAGGGTCCCCATCCTGCCACCTCTCCAGGCTCTGCACACCCCGCTTTGCTGCTGCTCTCCCAGGGGGCCGTGCTTGTTCCCCCCCCGGCCAACAGCTGGGCAGGTCAGCACTGTGGGTTGGACAGAGGCAGCTTAGCAGAGAGCTGAGAACCCCAGGCTGAGATCCAGGCTTGTTCACGGCCTGACTCCCACACTCAGGTCCACAGTACCGTGAGAAGTCACTCGGCTGCTCTGAACCTCAGCCTTCTCATCTATAAAGTGGGGACAATGACAATATGGTATCTAGGATGTTAGGGAGGATTGAGCAGGTTGAAGCCACGGAGCGCCCATCACCTTGCTGGGTGATACATTAGCAGTTGTCATTGTCTGAGCGTCATGCTGAAGGTGTTACTGTTCTCAGCCAGAAAGGCCTCTCTGCTCCTGATGGTCACTCCCGCAGTGATGACATTAAGAGCAGATGTGGTCTGAGGCAGGGTCCTCGGCCTTTTTGCTCGGTGGAGGAACAGCCCAGCCCAGGAGGGCTCTGTTTGGAAGGAAGGTGCTGACTGCGGTGGCGGGCCATCTCTCCCTTGGGTCTGCAGGTCTCTGTGTCCCTGCGTCCTGAAGTTTGCTGATAACTCAACAGAACTCACCACCCTCATCGAGGTGAACCAGAAGTACCAGGTACACAGAGGGCTCCAAGACACACAGACCATGAGGCTCGCCGGCTTTGAGGGCCGGGTGGGTCCATCTCTGGGTGACTGTGGTCCTGCTGGGCGGCGATAACCACTGACTCACTCATGGACTTAGACACGCCCTGAGAGGCAGGGACAGAGATTGGTGATTTGGATTTTGCCATGGGGCCACGGCATGCCACATGCACCATGGAATCTCGGTTCCTGGCCTTTATGTGAAAAAGTTGTGTTCAGTGGTCCACAGATGAGTGTGAACCATGGGAAGGAGCTTCAGGGTGGATCTGCCCAGATCCAAACCCTGATTCCACTCACTGGATGTGGGGCCTTAGACAAGTGGATGGCAGAATGTCTCTGTGCTCCCAACTCCTGACTGGGAAACGGAGGCTGAGGTGTCTCCCTCTTAGTGGGCCTCCAGGACCCAGATGACGGGCATCCCCTCTGCCCTCTCCTCTCACGGGAGCACAGTGGACGCTCTCCACCTTGTGGGGGGTTCATATTAGTACTTCCTCCACCAAATCTTTGACCAGAGCAGCTGACCCATAGACCTTCCGAGTTTTCTCCCAACAATTGTCACATCGCTGGAAGGACCACGGCAGGCCTTCCTTCCAGACTGGGTTGCAGACAGCGTCCTGAGGCCATGGGCTCCTTCAAGGAGTCTGTGAGCTCTGTAGGGCAGAGCCCCTTCCCCGCAAGCTCTTTTGGGGACAGCCACGCCTGCTGGGTGTCTTGGGGGCCCAGAGAAGTGAGCCTTCCTCTGTCATCCTCGGAGGCCACCACCAGCCCTGGGGATGCTGCCCGGCCATGCCACCTTCTGGGCTGGCACCTGTGACTCGGGGAGGATGTCCACAGTGGCATCAGGAGAGGAGTGGTTGAGATTGTAGCCACTAGGGCAATCTGGCTTCCCCAGGTTCCTGGGTGCAGGCGACCAATGTGAGAACGTGTGGCAGAGCTAGAGACCTGGGGCCGGGGCTGAGCCACCAGGAGCCGTGGAGTCAGGGAGTTCTAGGGGCCAGGACATAAGTGCAAAGGAGGCCACAGCTCCATCCAGTGAAGACACCAGACTCCATCAGGGCTCCTCCCAGGCCCCGCTGCAGCTGCCCTCTTGGCGCTCGATGCTTTCCATTCCTGACACAGTTCCGACCTTGGTCGTGGGCCCACGCCCTGGCTGCGACGGGCGTGGGAGAGCGGGTGTCTGTCTTTCTCAGCCTCTGTGGAGGGAGGCTGCTCTTCATGCCATGGGATCTTCAGACGCAGGTGGAGCGTCAGATGCTGCAGCCAGAAAGGAGGAGGAGTGTTCACCAGCACTGCCTCCAGACCTCTGGGGAGGCCAGCTGTCCCAGGGCTGAGTGGGCCGCCGTCGAGACCCCAGCCTAGTGCTTGGGAGACGCTCGCACACCAGCTGTGTGAGGCCATGGCACCTTCTCAAAATCGCCTCTGCCTCCCACAGAAGCTGGCTCTCCTCCCCCCTTGGAGTGACCATCACTCTGAAGGACTGAAGCATGTACATGGCTCTCAAGAGCTGGGGACTCCACACCCCATTTCTTCCCATCATCAGCAGCATGTGGGTCCTTGGGGAGCCATCATGGCAGTCCCCAGAGCAGCCAGCAGCATTGGAAGGGGCTGAGGAGATGGGCAGGACATGTAGGAAGCAGAGGTCCAGAAAGAGACTCATTGCTGGGAGTCACACAGCCAGTAGGTAGTGCCCTGCATGGCTCCGAGGGGCCCTCCTTTCTCCCCTTATGTCTCACCAAGACAGAGGCTGCCTGAGAGGGCATATGTGAGACCACTCCGCATGGGCTTTCCCAACTTACCCTGGGAGGAGACGTTCATGGCATCTTCTGAGGTGACACATGACTGCACTGGGCACGTAGACCTGACTTCACCCTCCAGCCAGAGTCCTGCCCAAGGCGGGGAGGCCTGTATGGGTGGGATGGAACATCTGGCCGGGTAGGAGCCAGACCGGGGCAACTGATTTGCCATGAAGGGACCCCACACAGGGCTGTGAGGGTCACGGCTGTCATTCTGGATGGGCTCGAGCTCCTCTGGGAAGCACACGCTCCATGCACACATGATGGGAATAGGCAGGGCGTCACACCTCCGACTTTCCTGAACAAATGTCGGACGGAAATAAACTAAGGCCAGGATGGTCCAAGTGTCCTGCAAGCAAATGCCCCACCTGAGTCTTCAGAGTTGCTTTGAAAGGAGGCCAGGTGGGTAGGCGGAAGTCTTTTCCCACTGACTGTCCCACAGCCCAGGTGAGGCAGATGCCCTGGGCAGAGGTGGCAGGGTGGGCTGAAGGCAGATCTGAGCTCAGCTCCCTCCTGAAGGTTTTGCTCAGCATCAGACTGTCTAATTCTGGATCGGAGAAAGTGTCAGTGAGAACTGAGCAGATGCAGAGAGGACTGCAGGGCTGTCCTCTCCTCCCCACACCCTCCCATCCCCTCTCTCCCTCCTGACCGTACCTCTCCCTGCCCCTGACTGTCCCCTCTCACCCCTTCTGACTGTTTCCTCTCCCCCCTCCTGACCTGTCCCCTCTTCTCCTCCTGACTGGTCCCCTCTCTCCCTCCTGACCATTCCGTCTCCCCCATTCTGACCCGACCCCTCTCCCCACTCCTGACCCATCCCCTCTTCCCATCCTGGACCTGTCCCTTCCCCCTTCCTTACCATCCCTCTCCCCCTCCTGACCCGTTCCCTTTCTTTCCTCCTGACTCATCCTCTCTCCCCGTCCTGGCCATCTCCTCTCCCTCTTCCTCACCGTTCCCATTCCCTCCCGACTGTCCCCTCTCCTCCCTCCTGACCTGTAGCCCTCCCGTTCAGGAGGGGACCCACGAGCTGGTTGAGAGTGGACGCTACGACACGCGGGAGGACTTCACGGTGGTCGTGCAGCCATTCTTTGAGGAAGTAGACATGCCAAGGACCCCGGTAAGGAAAGCCTGCGTGGCGGGTGAGCGGAGCCCTGGTGATGTGTGCGTGAGCGCCGTCCTGACACCCGCGACTGCCTGTCTCTCCTCTGCCGGTGACCAGGATGGCCTGCCCGATAACTCGTTCTTCGCGCCTGACTGCTTCCACTTCAGCCAGAAGGCCCACGGCCATGCTGCCAGTGCCCTCTGGAGGAACATGGTGAGACGGCCGAGGCAGGCAGGTGCAGCCTGCCATGAGAGCAGGACATGGAGGCCTTGGGAGGACCTGCACAGTGAGGGCAAGGAGCCCGTCTGCAGGCCTCCACCCCAACCTGCATCCCGAGCCTCCTGTTCTGTCCATCTCCATCTCACGCCCCTCTCCTGCTTCTTGGCTTAGCTGGAACCTGTGGGCCAGAAGACCAGGTGGCACAATTTTGAGAATGAAATCAACATTACGTGTCCTGACCAGGTACGCGCATGCGTGTCCTCTTTCCCGCTTCCAGCACCCTCAGGCTGTGGGGCTCCTTCCATCCCAGCTGGCCTTTGCTGTCACCCAGCTCTGCCCACCTGCTCCTCTGATGCTCCAGAGTCACCATTCCAAAGGCCCCATGTGGCCAGCCTGAGGGGGACCACAATCCCCAGCGACCCGGAGGCCCTGGAGCACTTCCTGGCCCCGGCATGGTGGAGTCCTGGCACAAGGCTGGGCTGGACACAGCTCCTCTTGCAGGCGAGAGGGAGGGAGCAGCCATGTCCAGCACCATCTGGAAGGTGGGGCGGGGAAGAGGTCAAGGGCAGGACACCCGTCCTCTCACAGCCCTGCAGTCCTCTCACAGCCCAAGAGGACGTCTGGGAAGGGCATTGGAGCTGGAGTTGGGGACGCTGACGCTGGCTAAGAGACAGAGACACAGCAGGCCCCATGCCACTTGCAAGGGCTGGAGCTCAGCCGCCACCCTCACGTGGTCCTCTGTGCCCCGGTAGTCCCGGGCAACAATGGGAGTCACTGTGGGGCTTCTGGGAGCAGGGCCCGAGTCATCCGACCTTCCCCGCCTGGGCAGCAGGGTCCCAGGCCCCTAAAGAGTAGGGTGGGCGGGATGATAAGGGAGTCTGAGGTGAGACAAGGGCTTGACTACTGGAGAGGGATGCTTGGCTGGAGTGGGTGGGGAAAGAGGGGCTTGGGCGGGAGGGGAAGGAAGATGCACATACCCAGAGCTACCTGAGGGCTTGTGCTCCTTCTTGGTGCTGGGTTTAGGTTGCATCCTGGGAGGGAGTCAGCCTGGTGAGGGGAGGCTGGCTTGGGAGGCTGGATGGGGAGGCTGAAGGTATTCACACCAGGTTGGCAAGAAAAAAACCTGAGCTGGAACCCTCTCCTCACAGGCCCAGCCGTTTCTGAGCACCTACAAGAACAGCGTGCAGGTACCGCCTACGCTTCCTCTCGGCAGGTGGGACAGAGTGGGGGTGTCCTATGCTGGGACAGGCCAGCAGGGTGGGCGGGATGTAGGCTGAGCTCTGGCTGGACAACTGGCCCGCACTTCAGCAGGGAACAGGTGGAGTGAGCACCCAGGGAGCAGAGGACAGGAGTCCTGTCAGCTAGGCACAACTGTCTGGACAAGAGTGACCTGGCATCTGCTTGAGAGACTGCAGAGCAGGCCTGGTGTGGCTGGGCCACTACATGGATGCCCAGGGGCTGGCACTGGGTGATGGAGGGTGTGAAGCCACCTCACGTTAGTGGAGGGTGTGAGCTCATATCATGATGGAGGGTGTGAACTAGCCCCATGATGATGCAGGGTGTTCCTCGCCTCAAGATGGAGGGTGTAAACTAGCTTCAAGAAGACGGAGGGTGTGGACTAGCCCCATGATGATGGAAGGTGTGAACTGGCCTCATAATGATGCAGGGTGTGAACTCGCCTCTCAGTGATATAGGGTGTGAACCAACCTCATGATGATAGAGGGTGTGAACTGGCCTCATGATGATGCAGGGTGTGAGCTAGCCTCACAGTGATGGGGGGTGTTACCTAACCTCATGATGATGGAGAGTATAAACCAGCCTCATGATGATGTAAGGTGTGAACTAGCCTCATGATGATAGAGGGTATGAGCTGGCCTCATGATGATGCAGGGTGTGAGCTAGCCTCATAGTGATGGAGGGTGTGACCTAGCCTCACAATGATGGAGGGTGTGAACTAGTTTCATGATGACGCAGGATGTGAACCAGCCTCACAATGGTGGAAGATGTGAACCAGCCCCATGATGATGCAGGATGTGAACTGGCCTCACAATGATAGAGGGTGGGAACTAGCCTCATGATGATGCAGGTTATAAACTAGCCTCATAGCGATGGAGGGCATGAGCTAGCCTTCTGGTGATGGTGGTGTGAACTAGCCTCATGGTGATGGAGGGTATGAACTAGCCCCACAATGATGAAAGGTATGAACTAACCTCACGGTGATAAAAGGTATGGACTAGCCTCATGGTCATGGAGGGTGTGAACTAGTTTCATGATGATGCAGCATGTGAACTAGCCTCATAATAGCAGATGTGAACTGGCCTCGTGATGATGCAGGGTGGGAGCTGGTCTCACAATGATGAAGGGTGTGACCTAGCCTCATGATGATCAAGGGTGTGTGACCTAGCCTCGTGGTAATGGAGGGTGTGAACTAACCTCCTGGTGATGGAGGGTGTGAACTGGCCTCCAGACAATGGAGAGTATGAACTAACCTCCTGATGATAGAGGGTGTGAACTGGTCTCATGATAATGCAGGGTGTGAGCTAGCCTCGCAATGATAGAGGGTATGTGACCTAGTCGCATGATGATGGAGAGTGTGAACCAGCCTCACGATGCCGGAGGGTATGACCTAGCCTCATGATGATGAAGGGTGTGAGCCAGTCTCAGGAGGATGGAGGGTGTGAGCCAGCCCCATGAGGATGGAGGGTGTGAACTAGCCTCATGATGATGCAGGGGGATGTGAACTAGCCTCACAATAATAGAGAGTGTGGACTAACCTCACGATGATGCAGGGTATAAACTAGCCTCATAGCGATGGAGGGCATGAGCTAGCCTTCTGGTGATGGTGGTGTGAACTAGCCTCGTGGTGATGGAGGGTATGAACTAGCCCCACGATGATGAAAGGTATGAACTAACCTCACGGTGATAAAAGGTATGGACTAGCCTCATGGTCATGGAGGGTGTGAACTAGTTTCAGAATGATGAAGGTGTGAACTAGCCCCATGAGGATAAAGGGTATGAACTCGCCCCATGGTGATGGGGGGCATGAACTAACCTCATGATAATGGAGAGTGTGAACCAGCCTCATGGAGCTCCCCCTGGATGATGTTCAGAATCACCTGGGGTGCTTCCTCAAATGCCCTTCTGCATCCCTCCCCAGCAGTAGGGCTTGGGAATCTCTTTAAAGCTTTCTGGATGAGAATGACACCCACCCAGCCTCTCTGGTCCCATCCCACCCTGAGATTCTGAGATTCATTCTGTATCCTTAGGACCATGGGACTTGGCTGCCGTGCAGGAACAGAGCCCCTTCCACCTCTCCCCCCACCTCAGGTAAGCACCTGGACACAGCAGGGCAGGCCTCTGTAAGGACTTGCATGCCGATGAGTCCTCTGATGACTCTCATGTGCCAACCAGAGTGCGCAGAGAGGACTCATGCTTGCTGCCTGCCTGGTAGGCACCTGGGAGGAGCTCCTGCTTCACCCCCAGAGGGAGCTTAGGGAGAGGAGCCTTGTGAGCTCACTGCAGGCAGCCCAGCCCCAGGGTGTGGGGAGGCCCAAGAGGAAGCTGGCTCTGTAAGTTGCCCTCCCTATGAGGGCAGGATCTGTGGTCCTTGCAGCCTGCCGACGGGCCTGAAAGGTGTCCTGGGTCTTCAGAAGAGCCCTGGGAGGGGAAAAGACCCAACATGATTATTCCTCAGACTCTGGATGGAAATCCAGGCCCAGTGGAACAGGCTGTGCCTCGGTCCAGGTGGCCCAGTGCCCAGCTGGCCACACAGAGGACATGGCCAGGGCCTCCCATGACTGCTGGCCCTCGGATGGTGGCCTCCGACTTCCTTCCTCTCTCCTTTCTTCCACCTTCCATCCTCCCTTACTCCTTCCTCCTTCCTCTGTTCCTTGCTCCTTTCTCTCCTTCCTCCCTCCTTCTCTCCTTTTTTCCTTCCTATCTCTCTCTTTCTTTCCTTCCTTCCTTCCTTTTGAGTTGGAGTCTCACTCCGTCACCCAGGCTGGAGTACAGTGGCACGCTCATGGCCACCCCAGCCTTGACCTGCTGGGCTCCGGCGATCCTTCCACCTCAGCCTTCCAAGTAGCCAGAACTACAGGTGCACTACCATGCCTGGCTAATTTTTGATTTACTGCCGAGACGAGGTCTCGCCAAATTGCCTGGGCTGGCCTCAAACCCGCAGCCTCAGGCCATCCACTCACCTCAGCCTCCCAAAGTGCTGGATGACAAGCCGAGCCCTGAGCTTGGCCCCCTTCCTCTTTCTTTCCTCCCTCCTTCCCTCTTCGCTTCCTTCTTTCCTTTCGTCCTTCCTCCTTCCCTCCTTTCTCCCTCCCTCCTTCCTTCCTTCCACCTATTCATCTTCCCTTTCCCTTCCCTCTCCCCTCTTCCCTCTTCCTCCCTCCCTCTCACCCTGCACCTCTCTCCCTGGCTTCTGGGGAAACAGACTTCAAGTAGCGCCACCCCTGGAGACGGTGCTTTGGCCTTCCACGGAGCTGAAGCCCAGCCTCTGGTTGCAGCTGCCTCCCCACAGCCTCAGTGTGCCCACCTGTCTTTGCAGTGCATGCCCTGAGGCCCGCGGATGTCCGGGTGGTGGCCGCTCTGGGGGACTCTCTCACCGTAAGGACCCTGGGGCGCCGACGGACTGGGGTGGCTGGGCGGTGCCAGGTCCCATCCTCCTGATGCCAGAGCCTGCACTTTGCACTGTCGTGCCCTCGGTCTGGCTCTGTCCCCTGCGTGCAGGGGAGTCTTTCCCAGGAGTGACCAGTGGGCTCAGACATTGGAGGTTTCAACACTTTTTAAACATATACAGAAATAAGTCATTTTAACTCAAAATTCTTCCAAACCTGCTGGTGTGGTACCTGTTCCCTGTGGCACCTGTTGACGCTCAGGCATGCCCACCCGTCTCCTCTCTGCACCTGTGTAGAGGGAGGCATGGACTCCTCATGCGTGAGACTCAGTCCCAGCTCCTGCCATAGCACCTGCACCGCCCAGGTCGGCCCTTCCAGCGACACTGAGGCCTTGCGGGTACGACGCTGCAGAAGCGTGTGAGGCCCGTAGCCCTCGAACCCACCATGCTGGGAAGCCTCAGTGTGGGGCACAGGGGTGGTGACATCTAGTCTCCCATGTCTGTGAGGCCCTTGAGAGCTTTCAGAGCCACTCCTGCAGCTGTGGTCCGAGTGGCCCCTGCGGCCCCCATGAGATGAACAGGGAATGTCCTGAGCTCCAGGAGGAGAGCACAGGGCTGGGAGGGGACTGGGAAGAAGACAGGTGGCCTGGGCTCCTGGCTCCATCCCATGGGGCTCCTGGCACCCGAGTGCTTGGGGAGCCTCCTCCCTTCCCCTGCCTCTGCCTCACTGACCTCCCTGTGGGCCGGGCTGTTTTCCAAGGCTGGCAATGGAATTGGCTCCAGACCTGACGACCTCCCCGACATGGCCACGCAGTACCGAGGACTGTCGTTCAGGTAATGTCACTTCTGCCCTCCCCAGCGCTTCCCTGGAAACTGGAGGGAGCTTGTCTCCTTTAAACGCGTAAATCCCAGACAGCAAAGACCAGGTCTGGAAGGGCTTTCGGAAGGAAAACTGTATGTGCCCAAAACTGCAGACAGGCGGGTGAGAGGGCACTTCCCTGGGGATGACCTCTGTTTAATCATGCAGAGAGCACAAAGCCGGGCTCTTCTTGGACTCCTGGGTCGGCGAGTCCAACACGAAATGCACCCGAGCAGCTCCGGATCCAAGTATCCCGCCCACGCATCCGTGTGTGTGACTGTAGACGGCTCCACGTGTCCATGTCTACGTGTCTTGTTTGTTCATGTCATCCTGTGTTGCGCCTCTGCCTTCACACACGTGTGCACATGTGTAAGGGGAAACTAATGACACCCACATACTCCCGGAGGACGTGGCTGAGACAAGGTCATGACCTGCAGGCATCCCCACACCCCCGTGCTGGCCCTGGGTGGATGAGGGAGACAGGTGGGAGGTGGGCTCGGTGGGAAGCACGGACTCAGGATGGTGTGGTGGGGGGACACCCTGCCAGCAGGTGTGAGCCTCCAGGCAGGCAGTGCCCAGCAAGGTCTCGATGGCCCGGCTGCTGGACACATGGAGGGGTGCGCAGGGCATGGCAGGCGTGGGACTCGATCTTCCTCCTTTCCTAATAAAGTCTGTGGGCTCCCAAGGGGCCAATGAGTCACTCAAAACAGTCTCCGAGAACCACTGGAACCCAGCGCCACGAGAGGCAGAGCTCATGATCACCCCTCCCTCTTCTCCCCAGATGAAGGGGCACAGGGCGGCAGCCAGTGCAATAAAGGGCAGGCCGCTCTCTGACCAGATCCAGGAGCCCCGGGTGGAAGGGCTCCCAGGGCAGGAGGGTGGTAACAACACCCAGTTGGGGCTGCCTTCTCGGTGAGCGGTCAGGACAGAGCCTTGGGTCCTCCCGCCTCCTGACGCATCTGAGGCTACAGGACAGTAAACCAGAGGGAAAGAAACCAGGCTCATTGTCAGCCCAGAGGGAGGGTCTTGGCTGAGGCCAGCGGACCTCATGCCATCGTGGGGAGAGAGAAATGAAGTGGTCTGGCATGCAGCTGAGCTGAGTGGTCCTAGGGAGGACGGGCAAGGCGCCAGACATCAATGCCACACAGCAGCTCCAGGGCTCAGGCCGGCCCACCGTCTCCCGCCCAAGCTCCTCTCTGCAGCCCCTGCCTGCTGCCTCCAAGCCAAGACCGCCAGGTTCCAGGCCTGGATCTCCTATTCCAACTCCAGCGCTGCGGTCCCCTTAAGCCCTTTATCTGTCCGACATGTGCCAGGTAGTTGCCCCCAGCGGCCCATGCATTAAAGATGGAAACTCCAGGTCAGGGTCAGAGGGACAGTTTGGCTCTTGGTAGACAGAAGGCGAGTGTTTCTCCAAGTGTGTCCTGTGGCATATGCCTTCCAGCTACGTTCCTAAGAAGAGAGAATCCTTTGTAGTTTGGGGAAACATGGCCACATCCTGCCTCTGGGGCATTCCCGTGCATGTTGGCATAGCAAAGGCTCTGAGAAGCCCTGAGATGCTGAGATCTGTTTCATTTCATGTGTCTGAGCCAGCGTTTTCCTTACTTCCGGAACATTTTCTTTTTTCCTAATTCCGGTGAACGTTTCCTGGGAAATGGCCACATAGGAGATAGCCACCTTCTAAGCCTTTAAGGCTTCCAGATTGGAAACACCAGGCAAGCGATGATTGTAGATATCCTGAAAATGTGAGTTGAGCCTCTTTCTCGAGGGGAAAAAGGTTGGAAATCATGTACTTCATGGAGTTGGGAAAGGCGAGCCCAGAATCCTTGGGACGGGCCGTGGGGGACCTGTGGGGTGGGGGTTGGAGGAAGGCCGGCTGTGAGTCTTGGTGTGGCCCAGCCCACAAGCTCCTGCCCTGGTGAAGGTCCCAACTCTGGCTGGCATCCATCTTCCCGGTCGGTGGGCCCCAGGTCTTTCGAGCGTGGCCTCTCCTTCCACGGTTTGCTTGTTTGGGATTGTTCGAAGGGCCAAAATAAAATCAACTAACCCAAACATTGTGTTTCTTTGCCTTATTAATCAGGAGTTCAGTCTTACTTCCCTGAGCTCCTTCTGCAAGAGTCACTCTGAGCACTGACTTGGTCTTTCTAGACACTGTGGGTGACGGCAGGTGAATGGGGCCCAGCCACCGAGCTCACAGAGTGACATAAATTAAAGCATCTGAAGGGTCTGCTTCCTTCGTGTTTCCTGCAGCTCTGATCAAAATGCAGGTGTCAGTCAAGCTGTGGGGCTCCTTCAGATTTATTTGCATGTTCCTACTCTCTCTCTAAAATGAAGTCAGGGAGATATTTTCATGGCCAGTTGGTCTCGGTCAGCCACCACCCTGTTTAGAACAAAGATACCTTTAAGCAGGAAGCTGCAATAGGAAGAACTCCTGTGTGTGCATTTGCGTGTGTTTCCGTGTTCATGTTTGTACATTTACTGAAGGGGAACAGGAGGCAGAGCAAGAACGTGTGACGGAAGCCGGTATCGAGGTGTGGGGCTTCCTTCCAGTTGTCAAGTGCTTTCAGTCCAGAGAAAGAAGAATCAGGAAACAGCTGGGTGGCCGTGTGCACAGGCCCACACCCATCATCCCAGCACTTTGGGAGGCCCAAGCGAGAAGATTGCCTGAGACCAGGGGGTCAAGACCAGCCTGGGCAACTTGGTGAGACCTTGTCTCTACTATAAATTTAAAAATCAGCCAGACATAGTGACGCATGCCTGTGGTTCCAGCTACTTGGGAGGCTGAGGTGGAAGGATCGCCTGAGTCCAGCAGGTCGAGGCTGCCGTGGCCGTGAGCATGCCCCTACCCTCCAGCCTGGGCGACAGAGGGAGACTCCAACTCAAACAAAACAAAACAAAACAAAACAAAGAGGCGGATAAGTCAGCCCCTTCAGAGAATGTGCAGTTTGTTAAAAGATCATCCTGATGGGAACAGGACACTGGGGACGCCCGGGGAATGTGGAGTAGGGGGGCGAGGGTTGAAAGTCTACCTATTGGGCACCATGTTCACTGAAGTCTGCGCATCTGGAGAGGGGGACTCCAACTTAGAAAACAAAAAAGGAAGCCGCAAAACCCCAGCTTGGAGCAGAGTTGGGAAAGAATCAGAAGGGCCAACTGAGGCCCAGCTTTGGGGCCAGTCTGGTTCAGACTCCTCCTGGGAGTGGGAGAGACCCCAGCCAGGCCCCTGCATGGGCCATCCTGCCTCATCGCAAGCGTCTCTTGGGAGAAGCACAGCTGTGCCTGCCGGTGGCCGGCGCTTTTGTCTCTGTGGTGACCGAGCACCATGTCTGTGTTCTTAACATTGACCGGCCTAGAATAAGAGGCTGGGGCGAAGGATGAGGCACGGAAGAAGAATGACCGTGAGTGCCCTGCATGCAACATGGGTTTTGTGGAAGCTCGATCTCCTTGCACAAAAGGAGGTAGACTCTTTAGAAGCCCAGAGGTGGATGAGATGAAACAGGTGGGAGTGGAGGCCACCGGAACCTCCCACTGTGGTCTGCTGGACTCTGAGCAGAGGGGCTGGTCTGTCTCTAAATGTCTCCAGCTCAGACTGGCCTGGCTTCCTCAGCAAGTTCACGGCCTGGGGGTCTCACTCTGTGAATGGAGGTATCTCTGTGTCGTCAGCTGGCTGGGAGACATGGACTACGTCAGACAATCTAGCCTACACAGAGCAGCAGCTCCTTGGGGGGGGTGTCCCCTCCGACCTGGGGAAGGGAAGAAGAGCCCTCCCTGACCCTCAGGTCCTGAGCGTGGGGACCCATCCATCGGGGACGTCACCGTGTTCTTGGGTTTCCCCGGATGCACAGGGCCAGGTCGGGCCCTCTGGCGGGGGCTGGCGGCTGAGGAAGGTGGGCACCCTTGTGTGACGTGGGTGTGTTGGGTCAACCTGTCTCACTCTCTGGCTGCTCACTCCCTACAGTGCAGGCGGAGACGGCTCGCTGGAGAATGTGACCACCCTACCTAGTAAGTAGCCAGCAGGGGCTTGAGTTGTTCCTCCTCGTTGTTCTGACCCCGGCATCCCAGAATGCCTCCTGCTAAGGAACAAACGGCATCCCCCTCATGGGACACCACGGGAGGGAGGAGGCTGTGGGCAGGAGCCTGAGGAGGCGGGTGGACACTGGCCTTGGATCCTGCATTAGGGCCTGGCTGTCCTTCATGCTTGCCAGGCGACCCAGGGCAGGTTCCCAAGCATGGAGCCTCAGTTCTCCCAGCGGGCCCAGGAGTGCTGAGACAAGAAGGTGGGGGCTTTGACTGCACTGTGAATTGCACGAAAATAGAGTTGCAAGAGGCTCTTGCTGGCTAGCCCACCCGTCATCAGGCCATTTCATTTCAGAGAGGCCCCAGTGTAGGTGGGGCACACACACGGCCTCCCTGCCTCTCCCCAGGAGGCATGAGGGCATCAGCGCCAGCCCTATGGCACCAGACAAACATCTTGGCCTCCTGTCCTGAGCCCTCTGTGACCTGTCCACCCTCCAATTCCAGATATCCTTCGAGAATTTAACACAAACCTCACAGGCTACTCGGTGGGCACAGGTGACGCCAATGATACGAATGCGTTCCTCAATCAAGCTGTCCCGGGTGCCAAGGCTGAGTACGACATCTTGGGGGGTGGGGTGCCTGTGGGTGGGGAGAGCACACAGTTCCCTTTAAAATCAGAGCACTGGCTGCCAGAGGCAGTGGGAGAGAGTAACTGCCCAGCTCCTGGCTGAAGGTTCCTGGGCCCCACCCCACTCCCAGCGCACAGATGGGCCTCTTGCCCCATGGCTCTGGGCCACCCTTGGGGGTCTGCCACACGTTTCTGCCCGCCAGACCATGCAGCCTGGAAGCCTCTTCTTGGTAGTAGAAGCGCCTTAGGCCACAGGATGCCAGCACCATGTTCTGAGGTCACCATGCTGTGGATCTGTCCCAGCCAGGCCTGTTGCAGGGGCCTGAACAAGCGGGACCTCAGGGGCTGAGAACTGTCCCTTCCATGAGCCACAAACCCAGGCGTGTATGTAGTCTCTATCATTCCCCACAGCCTTCTGAAAGAAGCATTTAGATAAGTTTACGAAAAATGGCATCACACACAGGGTGTGACAATTAAGTTCGTGAACTCATTTTAAAGCCCATGCTACCTACCTCATTGCTGAATGTCACTGCAATCACCTTCCAAGGACTCCCCTTGGAAACTGTGCATCGATGCCAGCGCCTTGTCGACCCATCAAAGCCATTTTGGAACTCTTTTTCTGGCATGGCCATCAGAGATGTGACTGTCGTATTCTTCCTTTCAATATTTGGGTAAAGAAAAAAGTCACTGGGGGCCAGATCAAGTAAGTAGGGAGAGTGTTCCAGTAGTTATTTGTACAGTGCTGCCAATGTAAGCACACGGTGGCAAGTTTCTGAACTTAAGGATCAGACCTCAACAAATAACGATGGCGGCTCTGAGGGCCATTCCAGAAAAAGAGTTCCAAAGTGGCTTTGACGGGTGAACAAGGTGCTGGTGCTGGCATTGGTGTACAGCTTCCCAAGGGGAGTCCTTCGAAGATGACCGTGGTGACATTCAGCAATGAGGTGTGCGGCACTTTTTCTAGGATGGTTTGTGAAACTCATGGCCAGACCTCGTATGCATAAGAGAGAAACATCTTCACTGCAGGCAACACAGAGGAAGCAACTGTGTCAGAGGAACGTTTTTTGATCATTATGAGTGAGCAGCAAACGCTCAGCTTCCCGGCAGTCAGGGTGAAAAGAGGAAGCATGCTAAAACTCTCATGGGTCTACCTTTGGACCTAAACCCATCTTTCCAAAGAGGCGAGTGGCTTCTTAGCCTGGGCTTCTAGGAGGGCCATTGCACGTGGAGTCCTAGGAAGGAGACATGAGCAGCAGATTCAGTTGGTGGCATTCAGACCACAGCTTGGGACAAATATAGCATCAACTTTCCCAGTGGTTGTTCTGGTCACTTTCCGGAAGAGGCAAGTGGCCCCTGGTCTCTGGGCTGCAGGGTCTCTGTCAGCTGAGGCCATGGGGTGAAACTGGGATGGCTTAGTGCAGCCCCTGTGGCAGGAAGCCAAGGGTGCTGTTCCCAGTGGCAGGACGGGTCTCTCTTTCTCAGGGACCTTCTGAGCCAAGTCCAGATCCTGGTGCAGAGGATGAAGAATGACCACGTGAGTCACGTTTATGGTGATTTCTCAACACAAACTTTCCAGGCCTCTAAAGTCCCCAGTAGAACAGCCAGCCATGGAGAGCAGTGAGCCGCTTGTCATCAGAGGCATTCAAGCAGTGGTGGGACAGCCCCGCCATGCGTCCTCTGGAGACGCTTGCGCCAGTGGGGAGAGGTTGACCCGAAAGTCCCTCCTGATGAGATTCTGTGGTCTATAAATGAACCTCTAAGGTGCTTCGGCTCTGAGATGCTGACTCCCTATTCCGAGGGACGAGGAGACTGCAGGGTGGATGGGCTTCCCAGGGCACTCAGTCCATGTGCTTGTTGGAAGTGACCAGCACCCTCCTTTCTCCACCTAGGAAGTGGACTTCCACGCGGACTGGAAGGTCATCACCATGCTGATCGGAGGCAGTGATCTGTGTGACTACTGCACGGATTCGGTAACGGCCAGCCACGCCACCCCCGCCCCCGGCACCGGTTCCATCCGGGTCCAGGAGATCCTCTCTGAGCACAGTCCCAGAACCAGCCCAGGACTGTCCAGCTACGGCCATGTCCATGCACACAGACACATGCACATGCATTCATGACTCTCATGTGCAGCACACACACATATGTAGCCCTCACTTGCACACACACCACACACATGTTCATGCACACATACACACACATGCATGACTTGTGAACACACGCACGGCTCACACGTGCACACACATGCACAACTCTCACACGCACACATACATGACTCATACACATGCACACATGCACACACAACTCTCGCATGCACACATGCATGACTCTCACATATGCATGTACAATGTAGGCATGACTCTTTCATGCACACATGCACAGCTGTTACACGCACACACATACTTCCATGACTTTCACATGCATCCACACATGACTCTTACATGCACATAGGACACATGCATGCATGCATGCCTCTTACATGCACACGTAACTCTCAAGCACGCATGCATGCACAACTCTCACAAGTACACACACAAATCTCATGCACATGCACACATGACACATGCATGCCTAGACACACACACACACACACACACACACACACACACACACCCACCCAAGCCCTCGGGCTCTGGCACGGTGGTGAGGAAGCAGGTGGCAGAGGCACAAGACACCTGGCTCTTCTCCTGCTCCCTCCTGGCCTCAAGTGCCGGGAAGGAGAAGGCCATGGATCCCACCCGGGGAGCGAGGCTCCTGCTTCCTCTCCTGCATGGAGGCTCTGACAGGAGGTTCTGTCTTGACGGGCCCCTGGACAGCCATGCCTGGGCAGCCGTTCATTTCAATTCTGACATGAGGCATTGGTCGCAGCTGGATGCTGGGGGGGACAATAAGTGCCTGGGTGGAGCCTGTACCTGCCACCCTGACCGCCCCCACCCACTCCCCATCTCTTCCAGAATCTCTACTCCGCAGCCAGCTTCTCAGAGCATCTCCAGCAGGCCCTGGACCTCCTGCACAGAGAGGTGAAGCCTGAAGCGGGCAGCAGCTTATGTGATGGGGTGGGTGGGGGAGGAGGAGCAGAGTCCTCCCCAAGGAGAGGGCTGCAGACGAGGGTCTCCCGAGGCTGGATCTCCTGCGGGGAGACCTCGTTCTGGTAGCATCAGACCAGAGGCACTCAGGTTTGAAGAAGGAAAGGCAGGGTGCTGACCCGCTCTCCCCACCATGACCCAGGATACTCTTTGGTGGCAGCCACTGAGTGGTCCCAGGCAGGCACTGTTCAGAGCCACAGCATGAGTCTCAAGCCAGCCCTAGCTGGTCCTGCACCCAGCAGTGTGTCCCTGCCACCACCATCCCTTAGCAGAGACCAGCCATCTTGGCTGCCCAGCACCAGCACCCTGACTACCAGGCGCTCTGCTGGGTGGTAGGATCCCCATGCCTCCTCTGCAGGCCCAGACAGGCTGGGCTGGAGGGGAAGGGCCAGGACTGATGGCCTGCACACAGGTCACCTGCCTCACTGTAGGGACAGCTAATGTACTTGGGCTGAGCACAGCTAACCTGAGCACTCGATGTCCCCTCCTGGTGCTATGCCTTGCAGCCACGTGGGTGGTACTCGTGGAGCTTTGTGGCAGACGGCTGCCACCTGGACACCTCCTGGGACTCACAGGGTAGGGTGACTGGAGCTCTGAAGGAACCTGCAGCCAATTCCCTTGGGCCACTCTCATCTACGTCTCGCCCCCAGGTGCCCCGAGCCCTGGTCAGCCTTGTGGACTTCATGGACCCCAGCATCCTGCGGCAGGCGTTCCTGGGAGACCCAGACAGGTGCCCGAGGCAGCAGGCCAGGTAGGCAGATGCCAGTGGGCCCATGAGCAGCAGTGCCTCCTCGGGGCCCTCGTGACGTTATCTGCCCACGCATCCACATCTGTCGAGGAGGGCTCATGTCAGAACGTCCCCCCGGGAGCCGGAGCTGTGACTCCCCCACCCAACCTCAAGGGGCCGAGCAGGAGCCTCTGGGCTCAGAGGTGGCGGGGATGGAGGACAGAGCTAGGACGGAGGCTGGTGCCCAAGAGACACTGCAGTTGGGCTATGGCTGGGGCCGGCAGCAGGGACATGTCCGAGTGTGTCAGACTACAGTAGGGACCAGGAATGACTCATGACTCAGCTGCCTGTGTATGGAGGAAAGGATGGGAGACACGGACTGTCAGGCTTGGGATGTCTGTGTCTTAGGCGGGCAAGTCCGTGGGAGTTTCCTTATCTTTTTCCAGATATCTATTTACTGGCAAGTCTCCTGGATCTGCCCCTGCATGCCGGGCACTGTTTTCCGTGCTCAGAGGGCCTCTCTTAACACCGAGAGCTTGTATGGGTGTGACGTGGCCTCTTCTGAAGCAGAAGGGACGCAGAGATGCCCGGGGAACAGAAAGTGGAGTCTGAGGGCCTGAGCATCAGGGACCCCAAACTCAGCTCCAACCCAGGGGATGCGGTGTTATTTTACTCATGTGTTTTTTTGAGTCAGAGTCTCACTCTGTCACCCAGGCTGCAGTGCAGTGACATGCTTACAGCCACTGCGGCCTCGACCTCCTGGACCCAGGCGATCCTTCCACCTCGTCCTCCCTAGTACCTGGGACTACAGACACACACCACCATGCCCAGCTGACTTTAGGATTTTTTGTAGAGACAATGTCTCGATGTTGCCCAGGCTGACCTTGAACTCCTGGGTTTAGGCAATCCTCTCACCTCGGCCTCCTAAAAGTGCTGGGATTACAGTCAGGAGCCACCATCCCTGGCTCTATTTTACTTTTTAATTAAACAAGGGACTCCATTGGTTATCTCCATTTGCTGGACTGTCAGCATTGGGAACTGCTCTCCCGAGAGGGCACCCCTTCATATACCAGAGTCCTCCTCGGACTTCCTCCCATCCCCAGCGTGTGCAGAGCCTCAGGCACATGTGCTCCCAGACCCAGCTGGGGCTGCGCCCCACCACCCCCACCCGCCCGGTGGCTAGAACCAGCCTTGACGAGCTTGGTCCCTGCAGCGTCCTGTGTAACTGCGTTCTGACCCCACGGGAGAACTCCCTGGAGCTGGCCCGGCTTAAGGCATTCGCCCGAGCTTACCAGGTGAGACCGTCCTTTCCCCAGCTCACTAACATGCAACCCAAATCCCTTGGGGGGGCCACAGGAAGGCGGCCTGGTGCGGGGTCCCCGGGAGCCACAGCCACCCTGGCCCTTCCTCTGCCCATGTGACTCAAGTGTCTCAGGGCCATGGTTAAAGCCATCCTGTGGGATTCAGGTGGCAGAGCCCTCATGGCGAGCTGCCCCTGGGGGCTTGGCCCAGCCCCTGGCCAGCAGCCCTCGTTGCCCCATGAGACCCCTGTACCCTGAGGTCCAGCCCCCCCACACTCCTACCTGCCTCCAAGGGCAGCCCCAGGAGGGAGAGTGCTGGAGACTCTTCCCAGGTGTGGCTCTTCATGGGACTCCCACTTTGGGAGGCTGAGGCAGGGGACTCCTTTGAGCCCTGGAGTTCGAGACCAGCCTGGGCAACATAGTGAGAACCCATCTCTACAAAACATTTAAAAATTAGCCAGGCATGGTGGTGTGTACCTGTAGTTCCAGCTGCTCGGGAGACTTAGGTGGGGAGGATCACCTGAGTCCAGGAGGTCGAGGCTATGGTGAGCCGTGATTGTGCCACTGCGTTCCAACCTGAACGCCAGTGAGACTTTGATTCAAAAGAGATAACATAGTAGCCCATTCTCTGGAGTTAGAGCTGGGGTTTCAGGGCCTCAGGGTCTCCAGGTGCTCTGCAGGAGGGTGGGGTCCACCTGTCCAGGGAGGGGGCCAGGGACACCGCCCACCCTGTGCCGAAGTCCACGTGTGTCCCCAGAGCAGTGTGCGCCAGCTGGTGGAGTCAGGCCGCTATGACACACGGGAGGACTTCTCGGTGGTGCTGCAGCCCTTCTTCCAGAACACCCGGCTCCCTGTCCTGGAGGTATGCTCCCCCCATGGGGTCCTCCAGGGAGAGCTCAGGGCAGAAGCGCCAGGTGATCCTGCAGTCACATGTGGACTGGGGAAGCCACGGCAGGCTCCAGGGACTGTCGGGCCAGGCAGCTGATGTGGGTTCCCGCCACCCCACCACAGCCCCCAGGTGTTACCACTGCACGTGATGGAGCGGTGAAGCGTCCCTCCAGGGATCACCTGGGAGACAGACAGTGTGTCCAGCTCCAGGCTATGTGGCAGTCGAGGGCAGTGCCCTTCCAGGAGCTTTTGTCTCCCGGCCGTGCTCCCGGCCTGACTCTTCGGCTCTGGACAGGAGAGGGCGGGAACAGTTCCAGGGGGACTGAGGTCTGTCCCCAGCCTTCGCTCCTGGCGTGGCCTAGCTGGAGGAGGCTGGAGGGAGCAACTCTGCACCTGGCAGCTCGGGAAGGGAGAGGCCATTTCACCTGGCACTGGTTCTGCCTCTGCTAGGTCCGTCTGGGCTGGGCTCCCCACCTCACCAGGCCCCAGGACCGGCTGAGGGCTGGGAAGTGGCCTCCCCAGCAGGACGGGCAAGGCTCCCTTGAGGACTGGGGCACCCCTCATCCATGGAGTGGGTAGGGCATCATGGGGGTGTGCCCGGAGATCAGTGCAGCAGCTTCTTAAGGAAATACGTGGAATGGTGGGGTCAGATTGCTGGGCCACACGAAGTCACCCATGTGCGAGTTGCTCCACTCTCCCTCTGCAGTGGGCAGGCCCTGCAAGGGGGCCCAGTTCACTCCTCAGGGGTGGCATTGCCTGGCCTGCCCCAGGGCCCCGGTCCATCCTGTGGCTCCCTGGACAGGAGGGCCCCAAGGACATGTGCTTGTCTCCTGCAGGATGGACGCCCAGACATGTCCTTCTTCGCCCCAGACTGTGTCCACCCAAGTCAGAAGTTCCACTCCCAGCTCTCCAGAGCCCTCTGGGTCAACATGGTAAAACAGGGGGTGTTCTTGTTCCTGGGTCCTCACCTGGAGCAAAGCCCCTGCCCTTGTGGCATGGGGCCCCAGGCTGCCCTCTGCAAGCGAGGTCGAGGAGGTCTGCATACCACGGAATCGGGAAAACGAGGCCCCAGGCTGCCCAGCCAGCTCCACTGCACCCACCAGGCCTTGAGCAATGGTGGAAGGGGTCCACAGTGTGCCAGGCAGAAGTGCACTCGATGCTGCCTGCATGCCGGGAAGGGGGCAGGTCAGCCGGGCACCTTGCCTGAGCCCTCCACAATCCTGCTGCAGGAGTGACAGCCTCTGAGGACCCTGCCTCCTAGGGGTGCAGGGCCTCGGCCCACACCCACTGCTGGCAGTGGCCAAGTGGCAGCCAAGCCCTGAGACGCCCTGGCTCCCTCTGCAGGGACTGTTGCGGGGCTCACTTTGGCGGAATCAAGTGAGTGACCCACGTCTCTCTCCCTCCCTCTCAGCTGGAGCCACTTGGAGGCAAAACAGACACCCTGGACCTGGCAGCTGAGCTCTCTCTGATCTGCCCCACTCAGGTGACTAGGGTGGCCTGCATGGCTCTCTCCAGAAACCTCGTGGTCCCACCCAGGCTCTCACCCCTGCTGAGGCTAGGACAGACCAAGGGGATGGCGGGAAGCTGGTGGGAAGGAACAGGAGCCATGGCCGCTGGTGTTTCTTGGGGCCTGGGAAAGGCAGCTGGGAGGGGCTTGGGCCCAGCAGAGGGAGGAAGCAGGAAGGCTCATTGGGCAGATGGAAGGGCAGCCTGCAGGCTAGAGGCCCTGCATGGAGGCTGCTCGTTGGCCGTGGCTGGAGAAGGGCCTGGGTTGGGCAATTCCAGATGTGGGCGAGAAGAGAGAGGTCAAGGGCAGGGCCTGGACTGAGCGGGGAAGGATGGAAGACGGCCTCCAGGACGCAGCACCAGGCTCCTTTTAAGGAGGAAAATGCCAGTGGGTGTTAGCTTGACTTCAGCTCGGTGGGGGCCTGCTCCCATTGCCGGGAACATCTTGTGGCTGTTTAGCCAAATAAGGCCAGGGCCGGCGTCCCTCGAGAAGTGAACGCAGAGGGCCTGACTCCAGCGGGAGGCCTCGCTGCCAGTCCCTGTGCTACTGGCTTGGCACGGACCTCCATCCCCCTGGGTCTGTGGGCTCCTGAGGGGCACTGCCTGCACCCGAGACCCCACTCTGCTTGCCCCTGCCCAGTCTTGGCCATCTCGGGTCCCATCAGCCTCCTCAGGGGAGCCATGGCAGGAAGGGATGGGGGTGGGCAGGGGGTGGCAGAGGGCTCCTGCTGGGTCCAGTGCTCAGAGCAGAGGCGACGGTCAGATCATGTCACAGTTGGCGCCACACAGACCCATGGTCCAAACAGTCAGATGCTGGATGAAGGGCCAGGCAAGGCCTAGAGGCCCAACCGTGTCAGGCCCTGAGGGGGCCTGGGGGTCCTGGGGGAGGAGCTGGGGACTCCTGGGTGGGGGCGTCCAGGAATCAGAGCAGCGGCTAGAAACCCACCGTGGCGTTTCAATAGTTTAACAATCTGCAGAGCCTCACTGTCAGCCATGGACAGCCCTCCCGAAACCACCACTCCCATCAAGGGACGA
>NW_007074478.1:175085-176013 GCF_000164805.1 Carlito syrichta
CCCGGCTGCTCCCTCACCCGGGCCCGAGAGCCCACGGAAGCCCCCGCAGCTCCGTGCAAGCTGACAGTGGCCAGGCGTGCATATTTCTGTCCTGACATATCTAAACATAGAGGCAACAGGCGGGACGCAGGGAGGCTGAGCTGGGCGTGGGTGGGGAGGCTTCTTAGCCTCCCCCTTCTCCTCCGGTCCCCCCACACTGCTAGCGTGTTCTGCCTGCCACAGGGGCAGCCACACAGGATTCCACAGGCTTTTGTGGGGCCCTCAGGTTGGACAGAGTGTTCTCCAGCCGGCTTGTGACTCCCCCTGGTGACAAGGGCCTGTCCTGTCCTCCCTGCCCTGAGGGGCTCCCTGGGGGTCCCTCCCTGCAGGCATCTGGCCAGCCACTTTGAGGGCCAGCTTGGTCCTTCCTTGCTTCTGCTTCTCATGGTCTTGCTGAAGCTTGTACCGGGGCTGCCACCTCCTCGAAAGCCGTCCTTCCTGGGCTTAATCGACTGTTCCCACTGCTTGGCTGCTGCCCCTTCTTGTCTCTCGCCCTTCCTTCTCCATCCTCGAAGTTGCGCACTCTCCAACGTCCAGGCCTCGGGTCTCCGCTCCTCCTTCCAGACCCTACCCTGAGGTGTGCCATGCGGCGTCTGCCCTGGGCTCCTCGGCCTCATCGTGTCTTCTTTCTTCCCACCCTCGGATGCTCAGTGTGGTGGGAGGTGACCCAGAAGTTAGGCTCGTTTGGGATCCAGGCAGAGCAGGGAGGGAGAGAGACGGCCCGAACTCCCCCCACGCAGCATCCCAGTTCCTCAGGTGGCAGGAGCGAGTGAAATCACTGCCTTGCTGTGTGTGAGCAGTCTTTATACTGAGTTGCGCGTGGGGGTGTTGGCATCTCATGCTCAGAGCTTCTTTTGTTTTTGCTTGTTTGTTTTTTTTTTTTTTTTTG
>NW_007074479.1:0-2463 GCF_000164805.1 Carlito syrichta
CCGCAGCCTCGACCTGCGGGGCTCCGGCGATCCTTCCGCCTCAGCCTTCCAAGGAGCTGGGACTGCAGGTACGTGCTACCACACCCAGCTTATTGTTTGATTTATTGCAGAGACGAGGTCTCACCCGGTGGCCCAGGCTGGTCTTGAACCCCTGAGCTCAGGCAGTCCTCTTGCCTTGGCCTCCCAAAGTGTTGGGATGACAGGCTTGTGCCACCGTGCCCAGCCTGCTTTTGCTTTTTAAAATGGAGGTGAGGTCTCACTGTGTTGCCCAGGCTGGTCTTAAGCTCCTGGGCTCAAGTGATCCTCCTTGCTGCACCCTCCCAAAGTGCTGGGACTACAGGCGTGAGTCACCGCGCCCGTCCGGCACTTACAGTCTTGATGTGGGACATCAGTCTTGCAATCTTTGAGCCAGGATAAGAATTTTTACTTATTTGAAGGGTTCAGGAGGACAGGAGGAAGCCAGGCCAGGAAATACTCACTTCCCTCGGCCCCAGTAGGATGGGGTGGGGGTGAAGCTTTAGGACGTTTTTGTTACCCCTCCTTCTTACACTTGGGAAGTTTTATGTGACGTGATCGACCCTGGACGAGGGACCGGAAGATGTGGGTTCTGGTCCTGACTCTGTCGCTCATGAGTCTTGAGTGACATATCGTTTTTCCTTTACGGGCCCCCGTTTTCTCACATTTAAGCATTCGAAGCCGGATGAGTGGTCTCTAGGGTTGGAAGGTCATTCCGACTGTCACCTTTTGGGTTGATGACTCTTGAAAGCCGTGGTCACGAGTCGATGGTCTTGAAGCCACCCTGTAAAGGTGGCTAAGAGAACAGCCAGCCAGGACACCCTTGCAAAACAGTCCCTGCTGTGCTGGTTGGGGGTGCAGGGCAGCCTCTCTGTGTTTGGCCTTCCCGTGAGCCCCCGCCGCAGGGAGGGGCCGGAAGCTCCAAGTCACTGACTGCTAACTTGGCACCCAGGCCAAGGTCCCCTTGCGCTTGGGGCCCCTCTCGCCCAGCTGCTCAAGGGCTTGTGGCCAGAAGACATCTGCGCAGACTGAGATTCAGAAGAGGCCGACGGCTCGGTCAGGTCCTTCCAGCCCCCTCCACTCTCAGAGCGGACCGATGGGTGGGGGTGTGTTTACACTCCACGCGTTATGTGCTTTCAGTCCCTCACCCTGCCCGGCTGACTCCTCCCCTTTTGATCCTACTCGAGGTTCTGGGGTCCCCACCCCAGGTGGATACCCGCTGCTGCTCCCTCTCTGTCCGCATCCTCTCTCCAGCTTTGCTGTGTTTCTCTGCTACCTGATCTCAGTGACTGAAAGGACATCGTGTCTGAGCCATGGCCGGCCCCTGGCTGGCCCCTGCCCTCCTCCCTTTCTGCCCCTGCGCCCGTCTTCCTGACTGTAAATTATCTGAGTACTGTTGGTTTTTTGATGGGAGGCTGTGATAAGTTGCAACGAGCTGCCACTTCCCTGGGTACGTCAGGAGGCTGGCGGCAACTGGGCCAGTGCTGGCAGAGGCCGGGACTGGCCAGGCCCTGGCCAGGCCTCAGCTCAGCCCTGGGCATCCATCTATTTTTATACATGTGGTGCAGGCACTGTGTGCTCAGGGGGTTAGTCCCTGCCTTCTGGTGTGTTTTCCTTGAGTCTGCACTCACTTCCCTTGCCCCGTTGATAACAAGAACTGCCCTCCAAGGCTTCCTTTGCCTTGCTTTCTTGGGCACCTGTAGTGCAGGGGTCAAACCTGAGATTTCCCCACGGGTCTGATGACCACGGTGGCGCCCCGTCCCCTGAGGCTAATGCCAGCAGCGTGCACGGTTCACAGAAAAGGACCCTGGGCTCGGAATCGCAACCCACCTGCTGCTAACATTTCTGCAAGTCGGGGGCATCCTCTGTCTCTGTCTGAACCCCCAGATCCTTCCTTTTTAAGAAAGGCTAGACCCTTCCTACAGATCATTTTGTTTTAGCATGCCTTGGTTCTTTTTTTATTTTTTTTGCTTTTTGGTTTTTTTTTTGTTTTTGTTTTTTTGAGTTGGAGTCTCACTCTGTCGCCCAGACTGGAGTGCAGTGGCACGCTCTAAGTCACCCCAGTGTCAACCCGCTGGGCTCTGGCGAACCTTCCGCCTCAGCCTTCCAAGTAGCCGGAACCACAGGCACGCGCTACTACGCCTGGCCAATTCCTGATTTACTGTAGAGAGGAAGTCTCGCCAGGTTGCCCGGGTGGGTCTCGAACCCGCGGGCTTAGGCAGTCCACTCCCTCGGCCTCCCAAAGTGCTGGGATTACAGGGCAAGCCACCGAGCCCGGCCTTTTTTGTTTTTCTTTTTTTGAGTTGGAGTCTCACTCTGTCACCCAGGCTGAAGTGCAGTGGCACGCACACTCATGGCCACTGTAGCCTTGACCTGCTGGGCTCCGGCGATCCTTCCGTCTCAGCCTTCCAAGTAGCTGGAACTACAGGCGCGCACTACCACGCCCGG
>NW_007074479.1:2636-4176 GCF_000164805.1 Carlito syrichta
AGGCGCGGGATTACAGGCTGAGCCACCGAGCCTGGCTTGTTTTGTTTTTTTGAGTCAGAGTTTCACTGTCTTGCCCAGGCTGTAGTGCAGTGGCACAATCACAGCTCACCTCAGCCTCGGCCTTTAGGGCTCAGGTGAGCCTTCTGCCTCAGCCTTCTTGAGTAGGTGGGACTACAGGTGCACGCCACCACGCCCAGGTAATTTTTAAATTTTTTGTAGAGACGAGGTCTCTCCATGTTGCCTGGGCTTGTCTCAAACTCCTGGGCTCAAGCGATCTTCCCGCCTCGGCCTCTCAAAGTGCTGGGATTACAGGCGTGAGCTGCAGCGCCCTGAGCTAACTGGCAGTTAAAGCCTGAAAGAAGGAGGAAAGTGGCACCTCGCGCGCACTTGTCATGGTTTTTTTCCTTCTCTTTTTAAAAATAAAACCAGACTCTGTTCTGAAAATAAAAAACTTGAGACTTGTGACAAGCTTCCTGTGTGGTTTGTTTTAAGATATTTTCTGTCCTGGTTTCCTTACTAAATTCTTAAATGTCACTGTGACATTTGTCACCATCTTATAGGTTGGTATTAACAATGGGGGAACCCTTGGGCCCGTTCTTTCTAGGCAGTTGGCATGCTGTTCCTGGAGCCAGGTAGGCTGTGGCCTGGAGCTGGTGGGTGTCTAGCCTGGTGTTGTGTAGGCAGCTCTGACGAACTCAGCCTGAGAAGGACTTCCCCATCGGGGGCTGGAGTGGGAGGGCTTCTCTCCCATTTCTTTCTTCTCCTTCCTCCTCCTCTTCCTTTTTTGAGTCGGGGTCTTGCTCTGTTGTCCAGGCTGCAAGGCAGTGGCGGGATCAGAGCTCATTGCAGCCTCAACCTCCTTGGTTCAAGGGATCCTCCCTCAGCCTCCCGCGTAGCTGGGACGACAGGGGCCAACCACCATGCCCGGTTTCCTTTTTCTTTCTGAGAATAGCTTCCCAAAGTGGGAAAGCCTTAAGAAACTCATTTTAAAATACTCTCCCCTCTCCCCTTCTGATCACGCTTCACTCCTGCTTTCGCCAGAAGCATAAACTCTTATGCATGAATGAGAAGAACAAAGCCATCTTTTGTTTTGTTTTAACATGAAGGATACTAGGATGTCTAAGGCAGAACATTGGGCCTGCACCAAAATAAAAGCATAGTAATTTTTTTTTTTTTTAGCGCAGAGGCAGCCGGTACTAGTCAACCCACTTTGTGCTGTTACCGTATAACTTGAGCTTGATGCTACTGGCTGTTACTGGCTTGTCCAGTGGGAGCAAAGGAGGCCAAGTCTGAGAGCAGGAGAGCCCTGGGGCCTGGGCTGGCTTTGCCTCTCCCCAAGCCGTGTGGCTTTGGCCATCCCCTGGCTTCCTGGGCCTCTGCCATTTGCAAAGCAGGAACAATGTGACCCACCTCACAGGGCTGTGGTGAGACTCAGAAGAGGCAACATACACAGAGATGGGCCTCCTCCCCGAGACATTTTTCATCTTAAAAGGGGACAGCATTGGGAGGCTGAGGTGAGTGAACTGCCTGAGCCCGCGGG
>NW_007074479.1:4226-6600 GCF_000164805.1 Carlito syrichta
AAAAAAAAAAAAAAAGGGATCAACATTGACACACAAAACACTATTGCACTGGCGTGATGGTACAAGTCTGTTACCCCAGCACTTTGAGAAGCCGAGGCAGGAGGATGGCTTGAGACCCGGGGTTCGAGACTAGCCTGGGCCATGCAGCAAGGGTTCATTTCTACAAAAATTAAGAAAATTAGCCAGGTGTGGTGGTGCATGCCTGTAGTTCCAGCTACTCAGGAGGTCGAGGTGGGAGGATCACTTAAGTCCAGGAATTTGAGGTTACAGTGAACTATGACCGCGCCGCTGCACTCCAGCCTGGGTGACAGAACAAGATCCTGTCTTGCAAATAATAACAATAATAATGATAATAATAATAATTACATAACAACGTAAGATCATTTCTTTCTTCCTAAGTCTGATGCTAAATAAGATGATTGCTTTGACAAAGCATGTTATGATTATTTTTTGTCTTCTTTTGTATTGAGCCGGAGTCTCACTCTGTCGCCCAGGCTGGAGTCCAGTGGCACGCTCACAGCCACCCCAGTGTCGACCTGCTGGGCTCCGGCGATCCTTCTGCCTCAGCCTTCCAAGTAGCTGGAACTGCAGGCACGCGCTACCATGCACAGCTGATTTTTGATTTATTGTAGAGATGAAGTCTCGCCAAGTTTCCTGGGGTGGTCTCAAACCTGCAGACTCAGGCAATCCCCTCACCTTGGCCTCCCAAAGTGCTGGGATGACAGGCTGAGTCATCGAGCCCAGCCATTTTTTTGTCTTCTAGTGAAGCAAGCTGGTGCTCACTGATTTTGGCTTGGTGGGCGTGTGAGAAGGCGCTTTGTAAGAGGGGAGGTGGAGGCTAGGTGTGATCTCTGCACGTGTGGGCCAAGCCTGGCTTACTCCTGAGTCTTGTGTGAGGCTCAAGGCTGCCCTGAAGGCCCAGACTTAAGGAAGAGCACGAAACTATAGCATGTGCGGGACTGTCGGGCCCACGATGTACATGGATCCTTTCTCCCCTCACAGCCACCTTCAAACGGCAGCTCTGTTCCCCTTTCCCTGAGGCCCGGAAAAGGGAGGAGCTTGCAGAATGCCACGCTGCAGTCAGGAAGGGAGGCCAGATTTGAACCCTCGTCGGCTTGCCTCCCAGTCGCGACCGCCCCAGACGGCTTTCAGATCTCAGCTGTGGACGGGGTCTGACTTCCCCTCCCTAAAACTCGCAGCTAAACAGCAGTGGCTGTTTCAACTTGCACGTGGGTCCCACAGAGGAGGTGACCGCACCCACGCCAAGGTGCAGGAGGGCCTGTTCCTCTCCTCTTCCTCCTCTCGGGCCACTGTGGCTCCTCCCCCTAGTCACAGGAGAAAGATTCAGTAACTGAATTCATACCAAGGTGTTCAGGAAGGACTCTAGGTGACAGGGTGGGGTAGCAGGCAGGACAGACTCCCTCCTTGGCCCCCTCCAAATCATGGGAAGCGGGACTTCGTGATCCTCTAACAGGCGAGGCCAGCTCACTGGCGGGACCAGAGTGTGGACCCAGGGCCAGGATCTGGCGGAAGCAGAGGGACGGGGAGAGCTGTGCGGAGGCCAAAAACGAGGATGTGGACCTGGGCACCAATTTGTTTGTTTGTTTGTTTTTGAGTTGGAGTCACCGGCCACCGCAGCCTCAACCTGCTGGGCTCCGGAGATCCTTCCGCCTCAGCCTGCCAAGTAGCTGGAACTACAGTTGTACACTACCACACCCGGCTAATTTTTTTGATTTATTGTCGAGATGAGGTCTCACCAAGTTGCCCGGGCGGGTCTCGAACCCGCGGGCTCAGGCAATCCACTCACCTCGGCCTCCCAAAGCACGGGATGACAGGCTGAGCCACCCAGCCCGTCTGACACCAATTTGGAGCCACACAGGAGGCCACATGTGGGGAGCGACAGGCCACATAATTGACAATGAACGGCTTACACCATGGGCTTGGGGGGCAGTGGCTTTATTTCATACTCTTCTTTAAAAAAAATTTTTTTTTGTAGAGATGAGGTCTTGCTGTGTGGTCACGGCTGGTCTTGAAGTCTTGGGCTCAAGCAATCCTCCTGCCTCGGCCTCCCAAACTGCTGGATTTACAGGGGTGAGCCACTGTACCCACCTTTTACTTTGTATTCTTCTGTAAAAGATTATCTACAGAACTCCATATTGTTATTTTTCCACAGTGAGCAAATCCAGTCAGTCAACACTTTACTGAGCTCCTAGTAGATGCTAAGTATTGGAGCATATATAACTTTCTTTTTCTTTTTTTTGAGTTGGAGTCTCACTCTGTCACCCAGACTGGAGTGCAGTGGCTGCTCCCGGCCACCGCAGCCTTGACCTGCTGGGCTCCGGCGATCCTTCCGCCTCAGCCTTCCGAGTGGCTG
>NW_007074479.1:6620-20836 GCF_000164805.1 Carlito syrichta
GGCTCCGGCGATCCTTCCGCCTCAGCCTTCCGAGTGGCTGGAATTACAGGCGTACGCTACCACGCACCGGCTGATTCTTTTTGATTTATTGTAGAGATGAGGTCTCGCTGCCCAGGCGGGTCTCGAACCCGCGGGCTCAGGCCACCCGCTCACCTCAGCCTCCCAAAGGCGCGGGATCACAGGCTGAGCCACTGAGCCCGGCCACGTCTCTGTTTTTTAAAAAGAGGGTGCTGAGTGTGCTCTGGGGCACCAGAATGACAGGGGCTTATGGCCTTTCTGCTGCCAGGCAGAGCCCTGGCTCTGACGAGGGAACAGTCCACCGCAGCATTCTGCATTCTAGACACTGAATAGGTATTCATGGGAAGCTAGGAAATGGCCCCGAAAGCTTGGTAGATATCTAGACCCAGGGGTGCTCCCATCCGGGACTTAGTGGAGGAGAGACGGAGCCCGAGAGGCCGGTGGCTGGGAGGCCTCAGCTCCTTTTCTCCCTCCCGTGGTCCTTTGCGGTTGCTGGGCTGAGCACGGGCCGTGCACCGCCTAGGACGTGGACTTGGTGGCCCTGCAGTCGCTGGACAAACTCACACCGCAAGAAAGAGTTCTCCGGCAAGAACTTCTTGACCTACAACAGTATGTGAGTAACAAACAACGACTAGAAGTTCTTCCCAGAGTCAACAAACGTATGCGTTCTTTTATTGGTCATCTTTCACACACAAGTGTGCACACCGCGCGCGCACACCAACTGTCCTGTACATTTTTTTATCACATTCCGGAACCCTCTTCTCCTTGCTGGAGCTTGGAAATACGTCTAAGGACTCAAGCCCAGGAAGGGAGGGCGCTCGGTCCCAGGGTCAGATGGCAGGCAGCACCCCCATGTACCCTTCAGGACCCTGAAGACCGAAGCCTCCCGTCTACTCCATGGAAGCACTTCCCGAACTGTTCCTTCAGATGAGGTCTCCCCTCACACACATCGGCCTGTCTCTCCCTAAAGTTGACCTCAGGCAACCTCCAGGTATGTCTGGGCTTCACCCTCCTCCCCTCCCCCGGCCTGAGCTCTGGCTATGCCCCCACCTCTTTTCTCTGTTTTTGTTTTTCATTTTTAAATTGTTTTTCGAGTCAGGGTCTCACTCTGTCACCCAGGCTGCAGTGTAGTGGCACGATCACGGCTCACCACAGCCTCCTGAGTAGAGGTGAGGTCTCGCTATGTTGCCTGGGCTGGTTTCAAACTCCTGGGCTTGAGCAATCCTCCCGCCTCGGTCGCCCAAAGTGCTGGGATTACAGCCATGAGTCACCACACTTGGCCTCCCTGCCAGCTCTCTCTCTCTCTCTCTCATGGTCTCCTTCCTTCCTCGCCAGGCTCAACCAGTCACCCCCCGACATGCTGGCTCCGCTCACCTCAGTGCACTGACCCCTGGGCTACTCCCTTCCCAGGGACTGTGTCTTTCCCGACCATAATCCTTCAGCTCAGACGTTACCTCCTCCACAAGTCTGGGCACCTGGGCAAGGCGCCTTTTCTGCGTGTCTTCAAGGCCCTGGGTAGCCTTCTATTCAGCCCCTCTATCTTGTAGACCCTCCCATGGGCTGATCTGTTCTTCACTCTCGATGGGAAGCCCCTGGGTGGCTGGGGCCACGCCACGTGCAATTTATCTTTGTATTCCAAATGCCTGGCACACAGCAGGTCCAAGATCAGTGCGGAATGAACGAACGGTGGCGCTCCAAGGAGGCTTAGTCATTAGCTCCTGCGGGATAGAAGGTGACCAAGATGGCCACTTCTAGAAAACCTGGGGGCATGAATTGAGACAGCTACAGCTTAAAGCTTCTGCGTCACACAGGCGCGCACACACACACGCACGTGCAGCCACGTACACACAGGCAGGCACACAGGCCCTCTCGGCGCCCAGGGTCTGGGAGGCCGCTGGGGGTGCTCTCAGGCGGGCGGCCTCTCCGACGCCACCCCGTCCCAGCCCGAGCTCTTCGGCAGCTCGGGGAAGAGGAGCCGCTGCTGAAGCCTCCTCAGGCTGGCCAGGTCCTCCGGAGAGAGCGGCGGGGGGGGCTTCCCCAGACCCGGCTCTTCCTCCTCCTCTTCCTCCACCTCCGAGGGTCCCTCCGGGAGCCTCGGGGAGCTCCTGGAGATGTAGCCCTGGTCGGACTGCACCGACTGCCGCTGCTCCTCCTCGTAGGGCGTGTGTGCGTCCTTGAGGACCGCGGCGGGGCCCTGGCAGCCCAGGCTCTGCTGGAAGAGTGACAGCATCAGGTCCTCAAGCTGCTCCCTCACGCCGTCTGGCAGGGGGTCGGGAGATGCCACGGGGGTGCTGCAGAGAGGCGAGTGCTCCGGGTCCCCCGGGAGGAGCAGGACGCTGTTACGCCGAGGGCCACAGTCCCCCAGCAGTGGCCAGGCCTCGCTCTGCTCCACCACGGCCAGCTGGCTGGCTGCGCTGCCGCCATCGGCGAGGGACACGGGCTCCACTGCCCCAGCCGGAGGAACCTTCTCCACGGGGAGCACCAGGGTTTGCAGGGACTGGGCCACCGGCTCCCCCGGGAGCGGAGGGCGAGGCTCCAGCCTTGCCAGCCCGCCTTCCTCCTCACCCACGAGGAGGCCGACGGCCAGGCAGCCCTGGGAGCCGGGCTCCCGCACCAGGGGCATCTGTTTCACGATCCCAATTCCTGGGGGCAGCGGCGGCTCCTCGAACACCTCTTCGTCCAGGGATGGGAGGTCCTGGTCGTCCGCCGGGCAGAGATTCTCGCGCTCAAACCAGTCGGGGCACTGGGCCTGCCACTCCTGGAACCTGTCCAGGGCCTCCCGGAGCTGCTGGCCGCCGGGACTCTGCAGGTAGCCGTCCCCTGCAAGCTCCCCGACGCGGTGCATGCGGCCGGGCTCGAACATCTCCAGGTCCTGGATGCGGAAGTAGACCTCCTCGAACCTGTCCATGAGCGCATACCTGGATGTGATGTTGAAGAGGTCGGGCACATCGCCCTCACTGCTGATGCCGCTGAAGTAGCAGACAATGTAGGTGCCAAAGCAGGCCGGCTTCTTGAAATCCGGCAGGATCATGTTCATGGCGGCCGTGAAGAGGTCCCCGGCGGGCCAGCGGTCACAGCGCAGCCGGAGGGCGGGCTCCTCCCAGCCCAGGATGGCTTGCCACTTGGCCCGGGTGCCTCGGGAACACAGGATGACGATCTTGGAGTTGCTTTCCACCATCTCCTGCTTCTGGCGGCCCACCCAGGTCATGACCCCCACCTCCGAGATGGTCTGCTCTTCCAGCAGGTCGAGGGCCACCTCGGTGCCACAGGTGGTGAGCAGGAACTGGGCGAATTTCAGGACCACGTCCACGTAGAGGGGGTGGTCAGCTGAGTAGACGAGCCAGACCTTCCTGGGCTTCAGGGGCGGGGGCGTCAGGTCAGCCTCAGAGAGGACATCTAAGGAGACAAGACCACAGGCGTGCTGATTATCACAGCCGGGGCCCCGGGTGGCGTCCCCTGCTGGCCAGCCCGGGAGGGGCCTGGACCAAACAGTGCTTGGTTCCCTCCCTAGCCTAAGAAATGCCACGGAGAGCTTTTGAAATACGGCAGAGGTTGCTGTTTGACCTTGTTCTGGCTGCCTGAAAAAAACCACAGTCTCTCACATTCCCATCTGGTCTCCAGCATATATATTTTTGAGTCGGGGTCTCATTCTGTCACCTAGGCTGGAGTGCAGTGGCATGATCATGGCACCGTAGCCTGGACCTCCTGGGCTCAGGTGATCCGCGTAGCTGGGAATATAGGCATGCACCACCATGCCCAGCTAATTAAAAAAGTTTTTTTTGTAGAGACAAGGTTGGCCAGGCTGGTCTGGAGCTCCTGGGCTCCAGTGATCCTCTTGCCTTGGCCTCCCAAAGTGTTGGGATTACAGGCATGAGCCACCACACCTGGCCTTTTAGCTTACACTTTAATTATTTTAACTTAAAAAAGCAAAAAGACACAGAGGCCTGCCTGTGGAAGAGTAATGCCGGCTCCAGGGAGGGCCTCTTTTCACAAAATAGGGTACGATTTTCTTTTCCTTGTCTGAGTCGTTAAAAAGTGGCACCCCGGGCCTTGCGATCTGGGGTCCCCTGCAGCCCAGAGTAGGGTGCTGGAAGGAGGATCCTGAGGGGATTTGGGAGTCAGACCGCAGAAGGCGACTCCCTGAAATCTGGCCACCCTGAGCTGACTCCACTTGAGGGAAGTCACTTACCCAGAAGTGTCCTTGCAGGATGTATGTGTCTTACAACACTTCTTTCTAGAAGCAGCAACCTCTATCGGGCCCCCTTGCAACATTTCCTCCTGGTATTTTTGAGGTAAGGGAGGGGAACCCACATTCTTAAGCAGCTGCTGTTCCATTTATCCCAGAACTCTCCACCACATATTTTTTTTCTGAGTTGGCGTCTCACTCCATAGCCCAGGCTGGAGCGCAGTGGCATGCTCACAGCCACCCCAGCATTGACCTGCTGGGCTCCAGCGATCCTTCCGCCTCAGTCTTCCAAGGAGCCGGAACTACAGGCATGCACTACCATGCCCAGCTAATTTTTAATTTATTGTAGGGATGAGGTCTCGCCAGGTTGCCCGGGCTGGTCTTGAACCTGTGGGCTCAGGCAATCTACTCGCCTCAGCCTCCCAAAGTGCTGGGATTACAGGCTGAGCCACCAAGCCCGGCCTCACACTTTTTTCTTTTTTTTTTGAGTCAGAGTCTCACTCTGTCACTCAGGCTAGTGTGCAATGGCACAATCAAGGCTACTGTGGCCTCAACCTATTGGGCTCAGGCGATCCTTCCACCTCAGCCTTCCAAGTAGCTGGAACTACAGGCACGCACCACCACGCCCGGCTAATTTCTTGATTTCTTGTGGAGACGAGGTCTTGCCAAGTCATCCAGGCTGGTCTTGAACCCCTGGACTTAGGCAACCCTCTCGCCTCTGCCTCCCAAAGTGCTGCGATGACAGGCGTGAGCCATCACACCCGGCGACCAGACCTTTAAAAACAGACACACACACAAGAGGGGAAACACTGACCTGTGCATCTGGTGTCATTAGCACACTTGTCATGATGAGATCCTGAAAGGAAAGAGATACGTTGGCGTGGTTGTCTGGGAAGAGACATCGAAACCAGTTCCCGGGGTGTTTGCCCAGGGGACTGGCACCTCCCCATCCCGACACAGCGTGAACAGCGAGGGGGCAGCCTCCAGCCGGTGGCCGTCGGAGTCTCTGGGCCTCTGCGGGGTGGCCAGGCGGCCATGCAGGTGTGTATCCGGATCTGCCCCCCCATGCGCCGTGTGATCTGCGACAGTCACTGCCTCTGAAACTCAGTTTCTTTCTCTATAAAGTGGGTCTGCGTCTACTCTTACTTAATGGGTATTAAGTGAGACCGCGCAGGCGAAGGGTTTGGCACAGCCTATAAACTCAGTTAGGGGTCACAGTTATTTTGTAGCTCTAACCCAGCTGGGATGCCCCCGCCCGATCGGTGCTGGGGACAAGGTTCCACCCTGGTCTCTCATTATGATCCTGGTCTCCTTGCTTCCCTGAAATCTGGTCACCCTGAACGGGCTCCACTCGAGGGAAATCTCTTCGCCAGAAGCGTCCGTGCTGGATGCATGTGTCTTACAACACGACTTTCCAGAAGCGGCCCCCACTGGGCACACTTGCAACATTTCCTCGTGTTATTTTTCGAGGTGAGGGAGGGGAACCCACATACTTAAGCAATTGTTCTTCTCGGAGATGAGATGAAAAACTGCCGTGCAGGATTTAACTCCTCAGTGACTGCTGGCGTGACTGGCGCCCACGGATGACAAAGCCAGAGACTTAGAACCTTAATTTCAACCCTCACCCTGAGGGCCCTTTCTTAGAAATGTCATAATACAGTCACATAACTAGAGAGGTTTCTCCTTTCCTTCACCATGTGGTGCGGGACCCTTCGGGAAATGGTCAGAAGCGCAACATTAGAAATGAAACAAAAGCCACTCCCCGACCTCAACAGGGAGCTTTGTGGTATATGGAGCACTTGCCAAGGCCAGATACTGTGGCTTTGGGAGCTGGAGGCAAGAGGACTGCCTGACCCCGGGAGTTCGAGACCAACCTGGGCAACTTGGTGAGAACTTGACTCTACAAAAAAAAAAAAAATCAGCCAGGCAGGGTGGGGTACACCTGTAGGTGCCAGCTACTCAGGAGGCTGAGGCGGAAGGATAACCTGAACCCAGTAGGTCGAGGGTGCAGTAGCTGTCATGGTGCCATTGCATTCCAGCCTGGGCAACAGAGTGAGACTCTGACTCAAAAAAATAAAAAATAAAAATAAAGCACTCGCCCAGATGACACTGGAGCCTCCCAAGAATCCTTTGGAGAAGGCGACTCCCCACAGGTCTTCTCATCCCTGGTTGACTTCCCTTTTTTGAATTAAAAAAAGCTTTGTAAGACAGTGTCTCTCTATGTTGCCCAGGCTGGTCTCAAACTCCTGATCTCAAGCAATCTTCCTGCCTCAGCCTCCCAGAGAGCTTGGATTATAGGTGTGAGCCATGCACCCAGCCCAACAATATTAATTTTTTTTGGGGGGGAGTTGGAGTCTCACTCTGTTGCCCAGGCTGGAGTGCAGTGGCACACTCATAGCTGCCCCAGCCTCGACCCGCCGGGCCCCAGCGATCCTTTCGCCTCAGCCTTCCAAGGAGCCGGAACTACAGGCGTGTGCTACCATGCCCAGCTCATTTTTGATTTATTGTAGGGACGAGGTCTAGCCAAGTTGCCCGGACGGGTCTCGAACCCATGGGCTCAGGCAATCCACTCGTCTTGGCCTCTCAAAGCACTGGGATTACAGGCTGAGCCACCGAGTTCGGCCAAATATTAATTTTAATAACAAGAAATATAACTGTGGCTAATGTATACGGCACAAATACCACGCGCCAGGTTCTACATTAAGAATTCCTGTGCATGGCTCCACTTACACCTGACCACAGCTTCCAGGGGCTGCTAGGTTTTCCTTTTTACACGGGAGGAAACGGAGGCTCAGAGAGGGAGGTGATTTGCCCAGGGAGTGAGAGGTAGAGCTAGCACGTGAGCCCAGCTCGGCCTGACTCCGGTTCCAGGTTCTCCATCACTGAGCCGCAGAAGAGGCATAAGAGGAGCGACTCGGTTTGAGATTGACAGGCTGGGATTCAAGGGCGCCCTCTGAACACAGCCTTCCAGAGAGTTCGCCCGTGAGGATGGAGTGGGAGGAAGGAGCCGGCAGAAGGCAGGAGGGAAGGGAGGCGCCCCGGAGGGAGCCCCAGGACCGCCCCGAGCCCCGGCCCCTTACCGGACAGTCTCCAGGTCATGCAAAGAACCATCAGGATGGCGGAGCCCACCAGCAGGATGGAGACGCCCGTGATGCACCCGTATACCCACAGGGGCATGTAGTCTGTGGAGAGCAGAATGGCGTGAGGGACACGGCGGGGCCTGCGCTGCCAGCCCCAAGGCCCCCCGCCTCCCAGCCCCGCACCCCAGCCCAGGCTCTGTCCTCTCTGGCCCACACCACGACAAGGTTGTGGGCTCTCCGCACTCTGGGTCGGCTTGGGTCAGACTTGTCTCCCAGGCTTCACACAAGGCTCAGTCAGGGCCTTCTCATGTGGCCCCTGGGGGCTGTCTCCTGAAGGCTACGGCCTGGCATGTGCTCACCTGCATCTGGGTCTGCAGTGAGAACAAAGGACAAAAGAGAAAACACTCCGTCACCCAGACTGGAGTGCAGTGGCCTCTCCCGGCCACCGCAGCCTCGACCTGCTGGGCTCTGGCGATCCTTCCGCCTCAGTCTTCCAAGGAGCTGGGACTACAGGCGCGTGCCACCACGCCTGGCTAATTTTTTGATTTATTGTAGAGATGAGGTCTCGCCAAGCTGCCCAGGCGGGTCTCGAACCCGCGGGCTCAGGCCATCCGCTCACCTCAGCCTCCCAAAGCGCTGGGATTACAGGCTGAACCACCGAGCCCGGCTCAGGATTTTTAATTATAGCAGACATCCCAAACACCACCACTGCCTCCCGTGATGGCCTTCGTGACCTCCGCCTGGCATCAGACGCCTCACTTCTACTTTTTATTTTTTGAGTCAGGGGCTCACTCTGTCACCCAGGTTGGAGTGCAGTGGTACGATCACAGCTCGCTGCAGCCTTGACCTCCTGGGCTCAAGTGATCCTTCCATCTCAGCCTCTCAAGTAGCAGGGACTACAGGTATGCGCCACCACGCCCAGCTAATTTCTGTATTTTTTTGGTAGAGATGGGGTCTCACCATGTTCCCCAGGCTGGCTACGAACTCCTGGGCTCAAGCAATCCTCCCGCCTGGGCCTCCCAAAGTGCTGGGATGACAGGCACAAACCACCGTACCCGGCCGACACTTGAGATCTGGTTTAAACTTAACGACACCATCTCCATGAGCTCCTTTAGCTGTTGGTCTAAACCTGGTCCACCCCAGGCCGGGTTCTCCCCCAGGCCCTGCACCATGTCTGCTGCTTTCAAGTTAGCACAAGACTGCAGCCTCCCTGTGTTAAGGGCACCCGGCTTCTGAACAGAGTGGAGCTGGTGTGCACTCTTGGACAAGTTATGCAGCAACTTTATGCCTCAGTTTCCTTATCTGTGAACCTGGGGTGGTGGGTGGGGAGACCCCACTTCACAGCATCAGATTCACGATTTGTTTGGATTAAAACTGGACGGAATGCTAAGGCGTTCTGTCCACTGCATGGGACATGGCTGGAACTCTGTGATATCCCATTTCCCAGTCAAGGAAGTTAAGGATCAGGAAGATTAAGTACTGTGTCCAAGGCTGCACAGCTGAGGCAGCCAGGAGTCTAACCTGGGACAGTGACACTCTAAAGCCCTGCTCTGCACCTCAGGCCCGAAGAACTCCTGGTTGAATAAAGTCCCCCACCCCAACCAGTGGCTTTCACCCACTCTTGGCCCGCACGTGGCCCAAGCCAGCCACTTCCCTCCTACCTGGAGGGCCTGTGGTTTCTGGGCAGGGGATGGTCACGGAGTGTCTGAGGCAGTCGCTGAGGCAGCTGCTGAAGAAGGGCTGGACCTGCGGAGAGGAGCCGGGCGGGGGGTGGAGGCGACCTCGGGGTCAGGGGACGTGGTGTGGCAGGGGCAGCTGAGAGCCAGGGGCCCACGCGGGCTCCCCAGGACCTCCCGGCCATCTCGGGGAGATCTGTCACCTGTGGGAAGGGCTGCAGTACCCTGCCAGGCCAGGCTAGACCAAGGGGCAGGTGAACACATGGCCCGGCCAGGGAAGATGCCCCTGCCAGGCAGGGAAGCTCTGATGGGGGGGAGCTGGGTGCGCGGACAGGCAAGAGCGCAGCCCGCCCCTTCCTTCCCCCTCACCCGGCAGGAAGGTAGGAAAGGCCGTCTGTGCACACCCCACACCTGTCTACACCACACTCACCTGCCTGTGCATGCGCCCACACCTGTTCACACCACTCACCCACCTGTGCGTGCTCCCACACCTGTCTATACCACACTCACCCACCTGTGCACATGCCCACACCTATTCACACCACTCACCCGTGTACGCTCCCACACCTGTCTACACCAAACTCACCCGCCTGTGCATGTTCCCACACCTGTCTACACCACATTCACCGGCCTCTGAGCTGCCACACCACACTCACCCACTGCACCTGCTCCCATACCTGTCCCCCTCACACGCACCTGCACTTGGTGGCGGCAGCACACCTCAAACTTGTCCAGCGTGAACGTAACGTTGGCTCGCTGGTGGAAATCCTCTTGCCGAGGCTAGAGAGAGAGGAGAGGACGGGTCAGGCTAGTTGGGCCACACCCTGCTCTGGCACTGCCACCGGAAGTCTCCAGGGCACCCCAGGAAGGCCAGAGGGACAGATGCCCATCAGCCTTCCCTTCGGAAGGAAACTCCATTTCTGCAAGGCGACCGGCGTGCTGCTGACTCCGAGGCACATCCCGTCACCGGTGTTCCCGTCTTCGCTTTGGCCACTGGGAGTCAGGGCAACAAAGTCACGTTCACACCCGCAGTGGCAGAGAGCCACACAACACACGCTCCTCGCGGCAGTCCAGCTCCCTCTTATCTCCTTATATTTAGTTCCCTTCGTCTTCATTTCCACATTTCCTTGTGTTTTGAGTCGGAGTCTCATTCTGTCACCCAGGCTGGACTGCAGTGGCCACTCCCGGCCCCCACAGCCTTGACCTGCTGGGCTCCGGCAATCCTTCTGCCTCAGCCTTCCAAGGAGCTGGGACTACAGGCATGCGCCACCACACCTGGCTAATTTTTTTTTTTTGAGTTGGAGTCTCACTCGGTCGCCCAGACTGGAGTGCAGTGGCCGCTCCCGACCACCGCAGCCTCGACCTACTGGGGTCCGGCAATCCTTCCGCCTCAGCCTTCCGAGTAGCCGGAATGACAGGCACGCGCTACCACGTCTGGCTGATTTTTTGATTTATTGTAGAGATGAGGTCTTGCCAAGTTGCCCAGGCGGGTCTCGAACCCACGGGCTCAGGCAATCCACTCACCTCGGCCTCCCAAAGCGCTGGGATTACAGACTAATTTTTGATATATTGTAAAGACCAGGTCTCACCAACTTGCCCAGGCTGGTCTCAAACCCGTAGGTTCAGGCAATCCTCTCACCTCGGCTTTCAAAGTGCTGAGATTATTGCCGTAAGCCACTGTGCCCGGCCATTTCCGCATTTTTTTCTCTTTGATCCTCAGATTATTTTTGGAATAAAGGGAATAAGCAGCTAAACCAAAAGAGAATGGGGGGCGGGGAAGACGAGGGAGGGAAGAAAAAGAACCAGCTCACGGGCAGGAGAAAACGACCCTCTCTGTCAACCACAGAATCCACTAGAAGATCGGCAGGGCAGGTCAACTTGGGAGTGGGCTGTACAATGGTAGGGAAGGAAGAGCCACGGCCACCCCTGACCTCCAGGGACCACGTGCGGGGTCGAGCCCCGGGCTTCCGGGTTGCAGCTCCGGGACCGGCAGGGAGGAGGGGCGAGGCCTGGGGGTGGCTCTGAGCGCCACCGAGGGGTCCGGAAACGGCAGCATTACCGCAGGAACGCGCTGCCCATGCCCGGGACAGCTGCGATTCTCCGTGCGTGAGAAGCTGTTCAGCAGGACCAGGTAGGGGGTGGCCTCCTTCCACAAGGTGAAGGTCACGCGCAGCTGGTGGGCCTCCGGGGTCTCCACGGTGATGTTGGGCTCCCACAGGCTGCCTGTCGGGGGACAATGCAGGCCACGGGTTTGAGGGGAGCGTGTGCCTGTGTCTGTGACTGTGCACATGTGTGCCCCCGTGGAAAACTCTCCCCGGGCCAGCCCCGGTTACCTGAGCTCACGCATGGCGTGGTTACCTTCATCCTGGAGTCCTCGCAGCCTGCCGGCCCAGAAAAAAGAGAGACATCATGAAGTCTCTGCCTCAGAAAGTCCATCCTTCCAGACTCCCGACACCAGGGATGACCATCTTTTCCCCTCTGCTCACAGACGGCCCCTTCAGAGTGAGTTCTGGGGCTGGACCATGGCCTGGGGGTCTCACAGGACAGGGGGCTGGCCTCTGTCTCTTTCTCCTCTCACAGGGAAGCTTCCCGATTCAAGGGCATTCCTCCTGAGCTGACTTGGGTGGCCAAAAAATCTCGGTTCCCTCCGATCCCTGCTTCCTCCTTAGCCGTTTCTGATTCGGCGAGTCTGGGTGGGTGCCGAGAATCTGCATTTCCAGCAAGTTCCCAGGCGATCTGTTGCTGCGGTTGGTCCAGGGACCCCACCTTGGGGGACCTCTGCTCCCCAGTTACCTTCTTGACGCCCCCCCACCCCAATCTTCTTGACTGCAGAGTTTTTGTTTTGGTGTAAGAAGACATAAGACAGGTGTGAATCACCATGAGGGGAGCGGGACAGAGATCGGCAGCTTTAGGAATAGAAGAGAGAACTGGGAGACGTCTTCAGGCAACAAATGCTTACTGAGCACCTACTGTGTGCCGGGCCTTGTTCTAGGCACTGGAGTGAATAAGACAGGTCCTGCCCCCTGGAGATTACATTCCAGTAGAAGACACCAATGGAAGTGAACAGACAGCAAGCAATAGCACTGCAGGGGGTGATGGGTCACATGCAGAAAAACAGAGTAGGTAGATTGTGGGCGTGTGTGTGTGTGTGTGTGTGTGTGTGTGTGTGTGTGTGTGTGTGTGTGTATGCAGGGTGTTCTAGGAATGAAGGTCATCACCATCCTTAACAAGCATTTCCCAGTCACCTACTACAAGCAAAGCAATTCGTGAGGTGCTGGAGAGTATATAAATGGTTAGAAAACGACACTGTGGCCAGGCGTGGTGGTCCACCACTGGAATCCTAGCACTTTGGGAGGCTGAGGTGAGAGGACGGCCTGAGCCCAGGGGTTTGAAACCAACACAGCGAGACCTTGTTTCTACAATAAATAAAAAAAGTAGCCGGGCGTGGTGGCGTGTGCCTGTAGTCCCAGCTACTCGGGAGGCTGAGGTGGAGGGATCGCCCGAGCCTAGGAGGTTGAGGCTGTGGTAGTTGTGAGCGTGCCACCGCACTCTAGCCTGAGTGACAGAGTGAGACCCTGACTCCAAAAAAAAAGACAAGAAAATGAGACTTTGTTCTCAAGTGGGAGGGGTCTCCTGATGGAGCCGGCTTCGAGCAGTGAGAAATGCAGGTCACGGCAGAGACTTGGGAGGGACAGAGAAGAGTGCACGTATGTCAAATGGCGCTGGGGCAGATAATCACAGGCAGGGTGGACCACCAGGAGGAGGAGGGCGGTCTCCCTGGGACGGGCGTCGGGTGCCTGCAGGCGGGACATGGGCAGATGGAGGCTTGGACCCAGCTGAGGTCAGAGGTTGCGAATCCCTCACGAGGCTTGTCTTCTGGATACTTTGAGGGCAGGGAGAGAATTTCTCCAGGCAGAGGGAGGGACTCTGGTTCCCATTAGACTCCTGGATCTTGGGCCCACACCCACTGTCGTGCCCACAGAGAATGGCCTCTACCTCCGGCGGGAGAAGCCGCGGCCACACGCCAGAGAACTCCCAGCCCCGGCGTCTGTTTGTTCTGTGGGTACCACGCGCTGGCGAAGGCGACCACTGTCTCGCCGGGCAGGGAGGCTGATGTAAGCTACCCGCTTTCCCCTTGCAGATCCTGGTGGGGGAGGGGACGGCTTGGCAGGATGCTCTTACCAGGCACGAGGAAGTCCCTGGACTGGTGGTTTGGGTCCCCGTCAGGGATGGGCTTGGGCAGGTGGTGGACTGTCACCTCATACTCCTGGTCAGGGTCTACCACAAAGTGGCTGAAGGAAAAACGCCACTGAAGAGAAGGGAGGAAGGGGAGGACGGTCAGGTTACACACGCACCTCTCTTGCCCATCTGTGCCCAAAGCCCCATCCCCGTTCACCCCCAAGCGTTCAGTCAGACGTAAAGATGGCCGGGCGCAGGGACTCACGCCTGTAATCCCAGCATTCTGGCAGGCCAAGGTGGGAGGATCGCTTGTGCCCAGGAGTTTGAGACCAGTCTGGGCAACATGGCGAGACCTCATCTCTACAAAAAATGAAAAAAATTAGCCAGGTGTGGTGACACATGCCTGTAGTCCCAGCCACTCGGGAAGCTGAGGTGGAAAGATCGTCAGAGAACAGACAGTCAAGGCTGCAGTGAGCCGGGATGGTGCCACGGCATTCCAGCCTGGGCAACAGAGTGAGACCCTGACTTAACAAACAAACAAAAAAAAGCCCACAAACAAGCAAAACAAAAGTAAAGGAACAACAATCAAATAAAATCAAAAATCAAAGGCATGGGTATCATTGCTCTTTGCTTCCCGGGGTCCTCTCTGCCTATTTTTGAAAAAAACCTGGATGTGGCCTTACCAGTAGATAGTGTCACAATGCAAAAGAATCTGAGGACGCTGGGCGCGATGGCTCCAGCCTGTCATCCCAGCACTTTGGGAGGGGGAGGTGAGAGGACTGCCGGAGCTCAGGGGTTTGAGACCAGCCTGAGCAACGCAGCAAGACCTCGTCTCTACAATAAATAAAAAAATTAGTGGGGTGTGGTGGCGCGTGCCTATGGTTTCAGCTACCTGGAAGGCTAAGGCAGAAGGATCACCTGAGCCCCGCAGGTCAAGGCTGTGGTGGTCGTGAGCAGTGTGTCACTCCACTGCGTCCTAGGTGACAGAGTGAGACTCCGATTCAAAAAAAAAAAAAGGCAACCCCTTCAGGTCCCCTCCCACTGTGGGAGCTTTTCTGTTCTCTCAATAAATCCTCT
>NW_007074479.1:20856-21931 GCF_000164805.1 Carlito syrichta
AAAAAAAAAAAAAAAAAAAAAAGACAGACTTAAAAAAAAAATCTGGGGAAAGTGGAGGCGGTCCTTCCCCTCCCATCAACCCTCTCAGATTCTAGAACAATGGTGCCAAGGAGCAGAGCCAGAGGACTTGGGGCTATGGGGAGACTTGGCACATGGGAAGCCGCGAAGAACTACTTGTGGAATGATTCTTCCTCCTTAAATGGGAAAGCCAGGGATCCCTTGAGAAGGTTCTGGAGCAAAAATGTGCAGAGGGAGAGCTAGAGCGTCCCCCTCACCCTGGGCCTGCAGAGACAGCAGAATCTGTGCCGAGTTATTTTCTGGAAGGTACTGAGTATGGGTGTCGATTCCAGCTCCCACTCTAATTAACCAGCTGGAGGGAGCTGGGGGTCTCTGCTTCTACATAGATCGAGGCTCCATCCACATAGCAGTTAAGCCTGGGGGGGTCTAACTTAACATCGGGGAGGGGCTCGTGTCTGTGGGTGAACTAACTTGTTTTATGGGGTTTTTTTTTGAGTTGGAGTCTCATTTTGTCACCCAGGCTGGAGGGCAGTGGCATGCAATGTTAGTGTTTCCTTTTTCCATTTTTTTTTTTTTGAGTCGGAATCTCACTCTGCTGCCCAGGCTGGAGGGCAGTGGCCCACTCATGGTCACCACAGCCTCGACCTGCTGGGCTCACGCGATCCTTCCGCCTCAGCCTTCCAAGCTGCTGGAATTATAGGCATGTGCCACCGGCTAATTTTTAAATTTATTGTAGAGATAGGTCTCTCCAAGTTGCCTGGGCTGGTCTCATACCCATGGGTTCAGGCAATCCTCTCACCCCAGCCTCCCAAAGTGCTGGGATTACAGGTGTGAGCTACCACGCCTGGCCAAACTAACTTGTTTTAAAGTGGTCATTTAGGCCAGGTGTTGTGGCTCGTGCCTGTCATCCCAGCACTTTGAAAGGTTGAGGCAGGGGGATTGCTTGAGCCCAGAGTTCAAGATCAGTCTGGGAAACATAGTGAGGCCTCATCTTTACAAAAAAAATTTTTTTTTTTTTGAGTTGGAGTTTCACTCTGTCGCCCAGACTGGAGTGCAG
>NW_007074479.1:22130-32416 GCF_000164805.1 Carlito syrichta
GCTCAGGCAATCCACTCACCTCAGCCTCCCAAAGGCGTGGGATTACAGGCTAAGCCACCAGCCTGGCAAAAATTTTTTTAAAAACTTAGCTGGGCATTGAGGTGTACACCTATAGTCCCAGCTACTCAGGAGGCTGAGGCAGAAGGATTGCCTGAGCCAGGAAGTTGAGGCTGCGGTGAGCTATGATCGAGCCTGGGTGAAAGAGTAAGACCCTGGCTCAAAAAAATAAATGAAGTGACCATCTACCATCTGTAGATTTAAACCAGTAGTTTTCAAACTCTAGTTGACATCAGAATGGCCTGGAGAGCTGTGAAGCACCAGCTGCTGGCCCCAGCCTTGGAGTTTCTAGTTTAGCATGTCTGGGGTGGCACCCTAGGATGTACATTTCTTTCTTTCTTTTCTTTCTTTTTTTTTTTTTTTTGGAGTTAGAGTCTCACTGTTGCCCAGGCTGGAGTACAGTGGCAGACTCATGGCAACCCCAGCGTCCACCCGCTGGGCTCCGGCGATCCTTCCGCCTCAGCCTTCCAAGTAGCTGGAACTACAGGCGAGCGCTACCACACCCAGCTAATTTTCTGATTTATTGTAGAGACGAGGTCTCGCCAAGTGGCCCGGGTGGGTATCGAACCCGTGGCCTCAGGCAATCCACTTGCCTCAGCCTCCCAAAGCTCTGGGATTACAGGCTGAGTCAGCGAGTCCAGCTGAATGTACGTTTCTAACAAGTTCCCAGGCGGCGCCCACACTGTTGTTCTAGGGACCAGCCTTGGAGACCTCCTGCTTTAGAGAAGCTGCCCAGTAAGAATCAACATTAGCCGGGCCCGGTGGTTCACGCCTGTAATCCCGGCATTTTGGGAGGCAGAGGCGAAAGGACTGCCTGAGCCCAGGGGTTTGAGACCAGCCTGGGCAACTTGGTGAGACCTCGTCTCTACAATAAATCAAAAAATTAGCTGGGCGCGGTAGCACACGGCTGTGGTTCCAGCTACTTGGAAGGTTGAGGCAGAAGGATCGCCTGAGCCCAGCAGGTTGAGGCTGCGTGGCCGTGAGCAGCGTGCCACTGCACTCCAGCCTGGGCAACAGAGAGAGACTCTGACTCAAAAAAAACCCAAAAATCAACATTTTACCACCCAGTTGTGAGCAGCAGAAAGAGACCACACTGTTGGCGCTCTGACTTGCCCCTCCCTCAGCAGTCCGTTGGTCTGGGCAGTTTTTTTCCTCTAGAAGGAAGGCCCCAGATTAAGTCAAGCTCCACACAAAGATGGCAGGAGGTAGGGCTGTGGAGGTGGTTGTCCAATTCAATGTCCTCTTTTTTTGAGTCAGGGCCTCACTTCGTCGCCTAGGCTGGAGTGCAGTGGCACGATCATGGCTCCCTGCAACCTCCAACTCCTGCCTTCGAGTGATCTTCCTGTCTCAGCCTCCAAAGTAAGCTGGAACTAAAGGTGCAGGCCACCGCATCCAGTTACTTTTTTTTTTTGGAGAGATGAGGTCTTGCTATGTGGCCCAGGCTGGTCTTGAACTCCTGGGCACAAGCAATCCTCCTGCCTCAGCTTCCCAAAGTGCTGGGATTTCAGGGATGAGCCACTGTGCCTGGCCTCAATTTTCTTTAAGAATGAGTGGCAGGCCAAGTGTAGAGGCTCAGGCCTGTAACCCCAGCACTTTGGGAGGCCAAGGAGGGAGGAGTCAGGAGTTCGAGACCAGCCTGGACAATATAGTGAGACTTGCTTCTATAAAAAATTGATAGTAAGAATGAGTAGCTAGGTAAATAAGGAAGAAAAATCAGGGATGGATATGTTGGTGAAGTTTTCTTTCTTTTTTTTTCTTTTTCTTTTTTTTTTTTTGAGTTGGAGTCTTACTCTCTTGGCCAGGTTGGAGGGCAGCAGCACACTCCCAGCCACCACAGCCTCGACCTGCTGGGCTCCAGCGATCCTTCCACCTTAGCCTTCCAAGGAGCTGGAACTATAAGCATGTACCACCATGCCTGGCTAATTTTTTGATTTATTGTAGAGACAAGGTCTCGTCAAGTTGCCCAGGCTGGTCTCGAACCCCGGGGCTCAGGAAATCCTCTCGTCTCAGCCTCCTAAAGTGCTGGGATTATAGGCATGAGCCACCATGTTTGGCTTGATTTTTTTCTTTCTTTCTTTCTTTTTTTTAATAAAGACAAGGTCTTGCTATGTTACCTAGGCTGGTTTGAACTCTTGGGTTCAAGCAATCCTCCCGCCTTGGCCTCCCTAAATAGTGAGACTACAGGTGTGAGCCAGCACGCCCGGCCCAGGAGCTATATTCTTACCCGCTTGTGGTGATTCCACAGTCTGGACAGAAACTCAAACTTGACACACAAACGTTCATTGGTGTTCAGTTGCAGGATGGACAATTCTGCGCCCTCGAGGTACAGGATGCTGGCTGAAGGGCAGAGGGAGGAGAGGTGACACACAGATGCAGATCAGCTAAGAGGACCCGCTGGGTGTGTCGCTTCCCCATCTGTGGGGCTTGCTCACTCCTACAAGAAATTCTGCACATCTTACCTCACTCTCCACTTCCTGCCCCCTTGGGTTCACACTTGGGTCTTGCTTAGCCTCCTGCCCTGCAGACAGTTATTTCCCAGCTGGGCAAGGACAAGTGACACTTTACCCTGTGCTAGAAGCAAAGGCTTTGCAGATTTGCAGCTAAGGTGTTGGCCGCCTGACACAGGTGTCAAACACAGCCACCTCACCCTCCTGGGAGGGGTAGCGGCTGTCAGCAGTGAGTATTCAGGGTAGGGCCTTCCATAGACAATTTCCCTCAAGCCTTGCTCACAAGTCTGGGACTTAACCCCAGACCTCCCAATTCTGTAATCCAAACTCTGTATCCCTGAAGAGGTTTGAGATGGTTTTATTTTACTTTTATTTTTTGTAGAGACAGGGTCTCGCTATGTTGCCCAGGCCGGTCTCAAACTCCAGGCTTTAAGGGATCCTCCCATCTCAACCTCCCAAAGTGCTGGGATTACAGACATGAGATACCATGCCCAGCTGGGATTGTTTTATAAGATGCTGGTCCCTAAAAGGGAACAAGCAGGCTGGCAAATGTGCTACTATTTTTCCAGTAAATTTGTGGTACTGCAGTCATAATATTAACCACTTGTCTTTTTTTTTTTTCCCTCCCTCAGGGTGATAAGAATTTTAAGCTGAAGGAAGGCCTTTCATGAAGGATGGTGTGATGAGGAGATATCCCCATGGGGTAATATTTAAAAAGCTGGAAAAGTATTACCTGCGTGAGATGATGGATCCTTTTGGTGCTAAATTTGGGGCTTCACGGGCACAGGATTGGGAGCCCAGTTCTGAGTCTGAGTTGGGAGAGCCCTCAGCCAAGTCTGCATTTTTTTGGGGGGGGTGGGGAAGGATCTCCTACTCACCGTCTGTCTGAAGTGTCCACTCGATGTGGGCCACAGGGAGTAGCTCTCCACCCTGGGTGTGGACAAAGCGCAGCTGGATCTGGACGTCTTTTGGGGATGAAGGGGTGAGGTTTCGAGGGTGGATCCAGCTGTCATCCAGGCAGGTACCTGGCAGCCAGGGAAAGCACTGGTCAGAGGCCTGCTGCACAGGCCCGAGGATGCCCCAGCAGCTGGCCCAGAGAGCTAGACACAGAGTTCAGGGGCCTGGGGCTCTACAGCTTTTGACCCTTAGTGGGTCCTCACCTCCCTTGCCTTGACCCCTCTTTTCTTTCTTTCTTTCTTTTTTTTTTGAGTTGGAGTCTCACTCTGTCGCCCAGACTGGAGTGCAGTGGCCGCTCCCGGCCACTGCAGCCTTGACCTGCCGGGCTCTGGAGATCCTTCGCCTCAGCCTTCCAAGTAGCCAGAATTACAGGCATGTGCTACCAGGCCCGGCTGATTTTTTTGATTTATTGTAGAGATGAGGTCTCACTGCCCAGGCGGGTCTCGAACCCGCGGGCTCAGGCAACCCACTCACCTCAGCCTCCCAAAGGCGCAGGATGACAGGCTGAGCCACTGAGCCAGGCTGACCCCTCTTTTCTTTTTTGAGTCAGTCTCACTATGCCGCCCAGGCTGGAGTGCAGTGGCACGCTGCTCACGGCCACCGCAGCCTTGACCTGCTGGGCTCAGGTGATCCTTCTGCCTCAGCCTTCTAAGGAGCTGGGACTACAGGCATGTGCTACCACACCTGGCTGATTTTTTTTTTTTTAATTGTAGAGACAAGTTGCCCAGGCTGATCTCAAACTCCTGGGCTCAGGCAATCCTCTTGCCTCTGCCTACCAAAGTGCTGGGATTACAGGCATGAGCCACCATGCCCAGCTCTTTTCTTTTCTTTCTCCTTTTTTCCGAGTTGGAATCTCACTCTGTCACCCAGGCGGGAGTGCAGTGGCACAATCATGGCTACTGTAGCCTCACTCTGCTGGGCTCAGGTGATCCTTCTACCTCAGTCTTCTAAGTAGCTGGAACTACAGGCACGTGCCACTACGCCCAGTTAATTTATTTGTTTTATTTTTTTTAAGTTGGATTCTCACTCCATCGCCCAGGTTGGAGTGTAGTGGCATGCTCACAGCCACCCCAGTGTCAACCTGCTGGGCTCTGGCGGTCCTTCCACCTCAGCCTTCCAAGTAGCTGGAACTATAGGCACATGCTACCACTCCCAGCTAGTTTTTTGTTTGATTTATTGTAGACAGGAGGTCTCACCATGTTGCCCAGGCTGGTCTCAAACCCGTGGACTCAGGCAGTCCTCTTGCCTCAACCTCCCAAAGTGCTGAGATTACAGGCTTGAGCTACCACACCCAGCCAATTTTTTTAATTTATCATAGAGACAGGGTCTCGCCAAGTTGCCCAGGCTGGTCTCGAACCCCTGGGTTCAGGCAATCCTCTCATCTCGGCCTCCCAAAAGGCTGGGATTACAGGCTTGAGCCACCATGCCCGGCCAATGTTTTGATTTATTGTAGACACGAGGTTTCATTTGTTGCCCAGGCTGGTCTCAAACCCGCAGGCTTAGGCAATCCTCTCACCTCCGCTTCAAAAAGTGCTGCGATTTACAGGCACCCAGCCAAGAGTTGCTGTATTTTTATATGTAAAGAATTCCTGATTAGCACAACACTTGACAATGTCCCTCCTCTTTGGATGAAAACAAAACAAAATCAACACCACAGATGTATCTCACTTTATAGTGAAAAACTGTGGCAAATCAAATTGCACTGCAGACACACGAGGGCGGCATCCCAGAGAATCCCTTCAGAATCCAAGTGACAATTTTGTTTCTCATCTCCCGGCTCCTGTGTAATGAATATTCTCAACAGGATGCACAGGTGCCTGCGGCCAGGATTCTCCAGGACTCCTCTGCTGTTGCTTTTAAGTCACAGCCTAAATCTGAGTGGCAGTTGGGTTTCTGCCAGACAGCCACACGAGGTGCTCCCTTGACTCACAAAGTATCAACCACAAGGACAAAAGAGATGACTTACTGTTTCTGACGGTGCAGTTCAGCCCCTGTGAAAAAAAGAGCAGGTGGGGATTAGAGCTGCAAAATAACTTATTAAAAAATGTATTTCTTATTTATTTCTTTGTAGAGACGAGGTCTCACTGTGTTGCCCAGGCTGGTCGCAGACTCCTGGGTTCAAGCAATTCTCCTGCCTTGGCCTCCCAAAGATTATAAGCGTGAGCCACCATACCTGGCCTGTTTGAAACATTCCAGTACCATTTTTAAAGGAAGTTTGCTATATATTACTTGATAGAAGTTAATTAAAAGAACAAGCCGGGCTCGGTGGCTCAGCCTGTAATCCGGTGCTTTGGGAGGCTGAGGTGAGCGGATTGCCTGAGCCTGCGGATTGTTCGAGACCCGCCTGGGCAACTTGGCGAGACCTCATCTCTACAATAAATCAAAAACTAGCTGGGCGTGGTAGCACGCGCCTGTGGTTCCAGCTATTCAGAAGGCTGAGGCGGAAGGATCGCTGGAGCCCAGGTCAAGGCTGCGGTGGTCGGGAGCGGCCACTGCACTCCAGTATGGGCCACAGAGTGAGACTCCAATGCAAAAAAAAAAAGAAGTTTATCTATGATGTAACTCCCAACAAGTAAAAGGATTGAAAAGTGCGATGAACAAATGAAATCATTAATTTTGTTTAGGGCCAGCCCGGACATCTTGGTGAGACCTCATCTCTACAATAAAAAAAAAAACAAAAAACAAAAAAAACTAGCTTTGCGTGGTAGCACATGTCTGTAGTTCTGGCCACTTGGAAGGATCGCTGGAGCCCAGCAGGTCGAGGCTGCAGTGGTCGGGAGCATGCTACTGCCCTCCAGTCTGGGCAACAGAGTAAGACTCCAACTCAAAAAAAAAAAAAACCACAAAATTTTGTTTAGGGGAAGAAATAGTGGACATTTTTTTCCTTATAATATTTTTATACAGATTTTTACATTCACATAGCCTTTTTAATAAGGTAAAAAATGCATTCAGGATCTTGTTTGGATACTACTAAGACACATCTTGTTCTGTCCAATAAATTCCTTTTCAATAGTCATTTCTAGTTGTTTTTTTTTTTTTTTTTGAGTTGGAGTATCACTCTGTCACTCAGGCTGGAATACAGTGGCACGCTCACGGTCACCGCAGCCTTGACTTGCTGGGCTCAGGTGATTCTTCTGCCTCAGTCTTCCAAGTAGCTGGCACACACCACCATGCCTGGCTACTTTTAAAATTTATTTATTGTAGAGATGAGGTCTCGCCAAGTTGCTCAGCCTGGCCTCGAACCCGTGGGCTCGGGCAATCCGCTCACCTCAGCCTCCCAAAGTGCTGAGATTATAAGTGTGAGCCACCGTGGCTGGCCTGTCATCTCTGATTTCTTTACTTCAATTGCCCATTCTTTAAAAATAGGATGTAAATACTATTATTATATTATTTATGAGCTACCTGTGTGTGAACGGGATCATGCCGGACATCTTGCAGAAATCAGAGAAGGGGCATGTTCCCGACAAGGAAGACGATAATGAGAGCAGCTAATGTTTATCGAGTTCCTCTTCTGCGCCAGGCACCGCACAAAGCACTTTACACACATATCTCATTTAATTCTGACAAGCCCAGGGAACACAGTGAGACTCCCATCTCTGCAAAAAACTAAAAGAGCCAGACAGAGTGGCATGCACCTGTCGTCCCAGCTACTGAAGAAGCTGAGGTGGGAGAACTGCTTGCGCCCAGGTGTTTGAGGTTGCAATAAGCTATGATAGCACCACAGAGTAAGGCCATGTCTTTAAAAAAAAAAAAAAAAATTGAGAACAGTCCTAAGAGCAAGGTACCTTATCCCATCTGTACTGAGGGACACCTGGGCTCAGGGAGGTCAGCTAAGTGGCCCAAGGCCCCAAAGAGATGACACTTGCTCTGTGCAGTTTGGTTCCTAATTGCTGCTTTGCTGTCTCTCAAAGTGAAAAAGGCCACCTCCATCAGGTAGGCCACCCTTCTCTATCCATAGCAGTAAAATCTAGAAGGAAGAAATGAAAGACTGTATTCAATTTCGTGCATTCAATGAACTACCAAGTGCCTGATCGGAAGAGCAGGCTTTGAAGCTACATGCACAGCCCTGCTGTGTTACTCAGCTCAGCACTCTCCAGCTGCGTGATCTTGGACCAATCACCCAGCCTCCCCAAAGCAGGTTGATCAGCTGGTCTTGCAGGCTGCTGAGAGCATGAGATGAAAGTAGACACCCAAACCACCTGTACAGCGCCTGGCACTAAGGACTCAACTTTGTACGCTCTGGGAGAGTGACACGGCTCAAAGTGGCTTCTGGCGACCAGAAAAGGGTTAAACCAAACAGTTATTCTGCCACTGCAAGTGGAAACCACAAGCGCTCAGGAAAAAAGAATTCGTAATGAAACCTACATCCTGTCTCCAACACTGAGTTTTAACGTTCACACTGCCCAACCCAAAGTTGGCGTTGGCTTTCCTGGCAGTCCTGTGGGCTGGCGGTCGTGGGAAACCTGCCAGAAAGCCCAGGGAGGAGAAGGGTTACTCAAAAGACTGGCCAGGGAAATGCAATTACCCGTGGCTTCTCCACATTGATTTCTGCAGAGACATCGACATCATCTGGGTTTCAGTGCCAGAGCCAGTACGACAGCTGGTCTCCGCTCACCGTTGTTTTCCATGCAGACCCAACCATTCATTCCTTCATTCCTGCATTCTTTTGTTCTTTCTTTCTTCCTTTTTTTTTTTTTGAGTCAGGGTCTTACTCTGTTGCCCTGGCTGGCACGCAGGGACATGACCACGGCTCACTGCAGCCTCGACCTCCTGGCCTCAGCCTCCCGAGTAGTAGTTGAGATTATGGGCATGTGCCTGCCACCACACCCAGCTAGTTTGTTGATTTTTTTTTTTTTTTGGAGAGACGAGGTCTCACTATGTGGCCCAGGCCGGTCTTGAACTCCTGGGCTCAAGGAATCCTCCCAACTCGGCCTCCCAAAGTGCTGGGATTACAGGCGTGAGCCACTGCGCCCAGTGTCTTTCCTTTTAAAAGGACTAGTTGGAGTCAGGAGCTGTTTGTTGGAAGAGATGAGCTGTCTGTAAGCCATGTGTGTGGGGGGGGGGGAGGGAGGGAGAGGAAGACACAGGAGATGGCAGACGAAATCTGGCCAGCGAGCATCTCTCTCCTGGAGCCAGGCTGTGCTCCTGCTCTTGAACTTCAGTGGCTTTGCCGTGCCCAAAGCCCAGCTTCCAAGCCACACCACCAAAGTCCCAGCCTGCCAAGCTTCTCACTCTCCGGCTTGCAGACCCTCCCCTCCAGCCACGCGCCTCGTCTTGTCCCATCCAAGGACCTTGACCTGCTCTGCCAACCCCTGTCTTTCGGGCCTTCACCACTCAGGGCTGCTCACATGCCTTTTCCATGAAGGACACCACAGCTGGAAGTCATTTTGCTTTTCCCTGGAATTCTGTACACTCATCCGTTGTGCAAAGAGCTTGCTGCAGGCAGCCTTGCAGGGTTCTTCACCTTCAAGTCTCACTCCTCTTCTAGGGGAGTTGGGTCGCTGGACACGAGGGTCCCAAGACTTTTTCTTTCTTTCTTTTCTTTTTGAGTTGGAGTTATCACTCTGTTGCCCAGGCTGGAGTGCAGTGGCAGGCTCCCAGCCCCTGCAGCCTCAACCTGCTGGGCTCAGGCGATCTTTCTGCCTCAGCCTTCCAAGCAGCCAGAACTACAGGCGTGCGCTACCACACCCAGCTCATTTTTTTTGATTTACTGTAGAGACAAGGTGTCACTGTGTTGCCCAGGCTGGTCTCAAACCCACGGGCTCAGGCCATCCTCTTGCCTCGGCCTCCCAAAGTGCTGAGATGACAGATTTGAGTCACTGTGTCCGGTGACTTTTTCTTTTTGAGTAGGGTCTCTGTCACCCAGGCTGGAGTGCAGTGGCACAGTCACAGCTCACTGCAGCCTCGACCTCCTGAGCTCAGGCGATCCTTTCACCTCAGCCTCCCGAGTAGCTGGGACTACAGGTGTGGGCCACCATCCTTGGCTAATGAAAAAACCTTTTTTTTTTTTTTTGTAGAGACGAGTATCTTGCTCTGTTGCCCAGGCTGGCCTCAAACTCCTGGGCTCAAGCCATCCTCCAGCCTCGCCCTCCAAAGTGCTGGGAGTACAGGCATGAGCCACCGCCCCAGGGCTAGCATTGTGCAGGCACCTGAAAACTGGTCACCAACCAATGAGCACGGAAGCCTCTATCTTAGAAGACTTTATACAAAGTCTGCAGGAAGCACCAGCTGGGCCTAAGTCTCCCTGCTTTGCCCAACCGTGGAAGTCACAGAACATTTCCCAATATCAATCACATGAAAAACATCCCCCCCCCGGTGAAATAGCCACTCATCCTCCACCCCTTGTGGGAGATCTTCTACGAAATTAGACAAGGAGGAATGCCCCTTCGGACTCAGACACTGCGCATTAGCCTTGGGGTGGGCGGTGGAGGGGAGGGGGCTGAGAACACCGGAAGCGGCGGAAAGGCCGGCAGGAACGTGCACTTGCAGGGGGCACCGGGCTCTGCTGCCTGGCTTTGCTTTCCCTTAGGATGGTCCTGGCTCCCAGCAAGGCCGCTAACTGGCAGGCGCGCGTGTCACTTCCCGTGGGCGCAGCGGGGGTGCGACTCGACAGCTACCAACCGGCAGTCCTCCCGCCGCGTGCGCGTCCTGGACCCAGCCCGGTGGTGGTCGCGGGGGCACTCGGAGGGGCAGGAAGGGCGCCGTCTTGAGAGGCATCCGCCCATGCCCGGGGCTTTGCCCCTCTGGGGAGGCGCGCTCGGCCGCCCTCCGCACAGTTCGTGCTGCGCCCCGGGGCGCCGGCGAGGTCCGTCGGGCCGCCCCCTC
>NW_007074480.1:0-2429 GCF_000164805.1 Carlito syrichta
GGAGTTGGGCTAGAATCAGGGACATGGAAAACGGTCTCTCAGGCCACATTGGTGGGAAGAGAAAATCAGTGGGCTTGAGTCTATCAGACCCTGTCCTATGTGTCCTTGGAGGGTGGAGCTGGCTGTAGAGTGCTGAGGCTGCAAGAAGCTGGGAGGGAAAGCTGGAAGGAGACACCAGAGCCTCCAGTTCCCAGTCCAGTAAAGGGATCTGGCTCCCAAGAGAAGCCACAGGGGCACTGCAGGTTCCTTGGCACCTTCCCTCAGTAGACTGTGCGTCGACAACCCCTCAGTGCTGACCGTTCACGCTGGTCACTTCTTCCAGGGAGGGAGGAGTTGCAGCTGGATTTTGTGGAACTCTGCGGACAGGGTGAAATGCATTAGATGGGCTGCCTCCTCCTTTCTCAGCCCTCCGCTCACCAAGCTCACTCAGGCAGGGTGAGGAGATGGTTCTGGGACTGACCAAGGCCCTCCAAAGCCAGACCCAGGCCTCGGGGAGCCAGAGGACTCCTTCCGAAGCCTCACCTTGTTGGCCAAGGGGAACTTCCCAAACCAGAACACAGCCATGACCTCCAGTGAGCATCAGGTCTCCATGTCCCTCTCCCCAGTTCTGCCTTAGTCAGGGTGACAACCAGTGTCTTCTTAGAGCACTCTCTCTCCCTTCCCTTGGAGGGAGGGACTGGAGGAGAAAGCCTCTAAGAGATACCAGGGCCTCCTCTAACAGGCCTTTGTGTGGGGACTGCAGGTTACACCAGGTTAGACCAAAAGACATACTTTGGCATTTCCAAAGCAGAAACACAGGACCGGGTGGAAAATGTTAACACAAAATGCAATCTTTTCTGCTCCACTGACCTGGGAGATGGTGACTCAGGTTGTATTTCTGCAGCAAAGACATCCAAAGTCAAGAATTGGGTTCGATAGAGCCTGGGTCACTTATTATACTTCCTGCAGATTACTTACCCCAGGCCAAGAAGGTGACCAGCTCTAAACACTGGGCTGCTGAGTGGAGCCCGGGCCCCCGAGTCGGGTACTGTTCCAGAGGTCACTAGAGCCAGGGCACCACAGCAGCCTCTTTGGGGCCACGAGGACAAAAGGAGCCTCTGTGTCTCAGAATACAAAGCCTTCTGCCTTGTTCTTGGCCTGGTTCCCACTGGCCCCAACTCACTGCATTGACAGAGATCAAGAGAGACTGAGGGTCACAGACAAGCAAACATAACAGCACAAGCACGACCAGGCTCTCAAATCACCAGGACTCAGCAAGACTTGCTATTTTGCCATGGGGGTTTCTTGAGCATAAAAGGGTGGGTCCTCAGTTCCAGATCTGGAGGGAGAGGGTCTCACCTGGGACGACAGACACCACCACCTGGACCACAGGATCAGGGTAGCGTCCATCTAGACCACCCGTCGGCCAATCTGTTTCAATCCCAGTAAGTCCCTGCATCGTCCGCACTTGAGGTTCTCCATGGTCACTGTGAAGGCGAGAGCCTCAGGACGGTCTCTGATGGACACGCGGCCTGTCCTCTGCTTCTGCTCTAATTTGGTGGCTTCCACAAGTCTCTTACACACAATGAGATACTCTTCTCTGCACCAGAACATCGTGTTCGTCTTGAACTTTCCCTCATATAGAAACAGCACACTCAAGGACTCCCCACCAACTTCTCGGAGCCCTTCAGGAGCAAAGAGCCTGAAAAACACAAACCAGGCTCCCTTCTCTTCACTCCGACAAGAGTCTTGGTCGGTTTTCAGCAGGCACCTTTCCTAGATGCTTTCCAATACCTGATGCTCTCAGCCTGAAGATGGTAAGGCAGCCCCTACTTAGAGCAGCAAAGGTGGCACCTGCCTCCTGCCTTTTATCCTTATCTTTATGAATGACATCACACACACTCATATCTCTCTCAGGCATCTCCTCATCAGAGACAATTGGAGCTTCAAGAAACTACACAGGCCATTCAATGCATCTTCTCTGTTCTACACATTGAGGCTGGATAGAAGGCACACAGCTAGTGGTAGCTGAGCAGAACCAGGAACAAAGTCTGTGATCTTATATCTGGTGGTTTTTCTTGTCTTTTTTTTTTTGAGTCGGAGTCTCACTCTGTCACCCAGACTGGAGTGCAGTGGCACGCTCACGGCCACCGCAGCCTTGACCTGCTGGGCTGTGGCGACCCTTCTGCCTTGGCCTTCCAAATAGCCAGAACTACAGGTGCACGCTAACATGCCCGGCTAATTTTTGATTTATTGTAGAGACGAGGTCTCGCCAAATTGCCCGGGTGGGTCTCAAACCTGTGGGCTCAGGCAATTCTCTCGCCTCGGTCTCCCAAAGTGCTGGAATTACAGGCTGAGCCACCGAGCCTGATCTTTCTTTCTTTTTCTTCCTTCCTCCCTCTCTCCCTCCCTCCCCCCCCCCCCCCCCCCCCCCCCCCCCCCCCCCCCCC
>NW_007074480.1:2449-5273 GCF_000164805.1 Carlito syrichta
AGCTGGGATTATAGACATGAGGCACATACCCAGCTGTAGTCTGAGGGTATTTCTACCCACCAGTCTGAGTGAAGTTGGTTCTGTCTGTTAAACATAAAATATGGTCTGTCCACTTTAGGTTAGCACCCATTCCATATGAGGACCCCATACCAAGCTCCAACATAAGCTATACGGCACAGACATCATGCTAGGCCAAACCTTCCCTCTTAGCACTCTTTGAACTGGTGAGATCCAGGTAAAGGGCCAAAAAAATCCACTATGCCATTATTCTGAACACTCGGAAGGACTTCCCATCGAGTTGGTCCCTGTCATGTCCCTTCCTCCTAGAATCTGGAACAGACGCTCCCTGCCTCCCACCCTGAGCCCTGCGGTACCAGGTCCTCAAAGCCACAGTCCCACTCACCGGAGAGGCTGCAAAGGAGTAGGACTGGCAGCAGCCACATGGTCCTGCACCCCGGCTCTCGTCCTCTCTGATAGTTGAGTGACAGCAAACCCAGATCTTGGCAAAGACCTTCTACATTCTTCTTGTCTGACTCCCCTTTGAGCCTGGTCCTCTTCTTCTTCTTCTTCTTTTTTTTTTTTAGTCCTTCAATGACTTCCCAATTTTAAGTGTTAAGACAAAAGAGGGTCAGGGTTCAGACAAGATGCAAGATGGACAGCTGATACCAAGTGTGGGTGGGAAGGGAAGGAAGCTGGGAGTTTCTGGAACTGAATCAAGGCTGGGAGCACCATTGCGGTTCCTGAGAATGAAGGGAAAGGAGGCTGTCTGGCTCATGATGGGGTCAAACACTGTCCATCCTGTATCCAAAAACAGCCAATTGGGTCGGGCGTGGTGGCTCACGCCCATAATCCCAGCACTTTGGGAGGTCGAGGTGAGAGGATTGCCTGAGCCTGGGCAACTCGGCAAGACCTCATCTCTACAAGAAATCAAAACAATTAGCCAGGCATGGTGGCGTGTGCCTGTAGTTCCAGTTACTTGGAAGGCTGAGGCAGAAGGATCGTCTGAGTCCAGCTGGTCGAGGCTGTGGTGGCCGGGAGCGTGCCACTGCCTTCCAGCCTGGGTGACAGAGTGAGACTCCAACTCAAAAAACAAAAAACGAAAACAGTCAGTCCACCAATGACAAAAGTGGTATGCCAAACAAATCAGCATTTCTGTCTCTCAGCTCCACCCATGGAATTATATGCGGCCTCTCAAAGCAATTCCTTTACTTATTCGTTCAACAAATATTTATTGAGCATCTGCTAAGTAGCAAACCCTGCTAAAGACATTGAAATTGGTGATACAGAGGTAGAGTAGCTGCCCTCAGGGTTCTTGCTTTCTGTTGGAGGAGGAGTTGAAAGAACAAGTAAGCCAGCAAATAAAATACCTGCAAGTTGCAACAATTACTAGGAAGAAACCAGGTAACCAGGGGGAAAGTGACGTAGCATGATCATGGAATTCCTCTATTTAAGGATGTGACTTTTCAGCGGAAATCTGCAGAAAAAGAGACTCACATGGAATGGTAGACCAAACAACAGGTTTCAAGGCCAGATAATGGGCCTTCTTTGAGCTTGAGCACAGTGATCAGTGGAGGGGGTGGCTGCAAAAAGTGAACCAAGAGACAGGCAGAAGCTGAGTCATGCAGGTAAAGAGTTTGGATTTGCTTACATGTAGAAAAAGCCACCTGGTGGTTCCGCCCAGGGACTGAGATGAACTGATTTGCTGACTGAGAAGATCAGTATTGTCTCTTTGTGGTTAATGAATGGGGAGGTGGGGGTGGGGAGATCAGTTGAAAAGGTCTTTCAGGAGCACAGATGTTGGTCCTAACAAAGATGGGGTCTCAGAGTCCTCCAACAGAACGCAAGAGCCAGGGTCCCAAAGGGACACTGACATGTGGGGACGTCTCTAACTGAGGCTCAAGGAAGGAAACCATTCAGGAACTTCGCCTCTAACTTAGAGACCAAATCAAGAGCTGGGGAGGAGGAACTCTGGGAGTGCAGAGTTCTCAGTGGACTTAGAACCTGATTGTAGCACTGGCAAACCATCTGCTCCTCTAAAACCCCAGGAAGAGGGGCCCACTGCACCCCGCAGGTAGTTTATAATGACCCCAAGGAAGGACATAGTCACCTCCCGGGGCTTCTGGGTCTACCTGGAAGGAAATAGTCCCAATCTGGCCATGTTGTTCTGGGAGATTCCACAAGATAGTGTGAAGAGCAGTTGTGGGTGGTGGGAGAGGGATATATATCTTCTTCAGAAAAAATACGGAGTCTTCCAACTAAACAGTGATTAACAGAAGAACTTAGAGAAAATGCTAAGCAGTCACATTGCTTTGCTTCTTAGCTTCCTTGATTTCATGACCGGCTGCAGATACAGAACCAAGAAGGGGATTAAAGAGGAAGAGACATACACACAATTGAAAGAACAAGGTATAAACAAATTTACTTGTGTTTATGTCTCCGTAGAATTATAAAGATGTCTTTATGTAGCTCCTACATATTTGTTATTGGGTGTATTTGTAGGGTTTTCTTTTCCCTTTTCAATGAGAAAGTTATTGATGTTTATGTATTCACATCAGTAAATATATGACTGTTAGGGTGAGGGTGGATGGAGAGGAGAGGCAGAGAGGCATACAGCACTGCCTGGGCTGGCAAGCCAGAGGTGTGCGCCGGCAACCCAGAGATCCGAGTATATTGCAAAGAATTGCGACACACAAAAAGGTTAAGAAGGAAAAGTTACTGGGCTCGGTGGCTCAGCCTGTAATCCTGCACTTTGGAAGGCTGAGGTGAGTGGATTGCCTGAGCCCGCAGGTTCGAGACCCGCCTGGGCAACTTGGCGAGACCTCAT
>NW_007074480.1:5642-9010 GCF_000164805.1 Carlito syrichta
GATGGACAGCAGGCAGATGGGTGGGTTAGTCACATGATTGCTGCCATGGTGGGGCTTAGCCCTGGTGGGGAGTGATTCCTGCAAGAGACTTGTTAGATATTTGCAATTCACAAACACAGACATTTGCAACTCACACTCTTATGACTTTGGCCTTGACAAGGAATCAAAAGTTTACTAGAGATTATTTTGCTAAACCATGAATGGTTGGGCTGTCCTGGTCTTGTATCTGAAGGAGATTTGCCTAGCGGGGATGGGATAGGCTGCTGTTTGTCCTGCAGTGGCATGTCTGAATGCTTTCTAATGGCTACGCAGAGGCAAAAAGATTAAGTTAAGTTTCTTCTAGGTTTCTATAGGTACCTTTCAATAGCCAGTGTATTCTGTGACCATTTAACACATTTTTTTTGAATATTTAGTTGATTCTGTTAATGAGAGATGACAAACTCTGCAAGATATTTGAGATGGGTTATTCCGAGCCAAATGTGTGCAACCTAGGCCCATGACACCTGTCCTAGGAGACCCTGAGAATGTGCACCTGCAATGGTTGAATTCTAACTCAGTTATATATATTTTAGGAAGACAGAAGTTACAGAAAACTGTAAATCAATACATGTGAGATTTACATTGGTTTGGTCCAGGATGGCAGGACATCTCCAAGTCGGGGATTGTACATCACAGGTGGATTCAAGTATTTCCTAACTGGGAATTAGTAGAAAGAGTCAGGTTTTTATCTAAGGAATTTTAAAATCAGTATAGGAAATGAGTGGCTTGAGGACTGATGAGGAAGTCAAATTTCTTGACATGTAGATGAAGCCTCACAGGTGTCAGACTTCAGAGAGCATAGGTGGTGTCTTTAAAAGTATCCAGAGTCTGGGAGTCCCCAAGAGACAGCTTGTTACAGGGTCATAAAATACCTTAATTTTCCTTCTTTATCTGTTATGTAATGTTATGTCAGAGTCAAGTTGGGAAGCAAGCCTCATAAGAAAACCCATTTGATGAGTCTAGGATGTGACTCCCTGGGCCCCTTAGCTAGGAATTTGGATGGGGGGGAAGGTCAGAGTTTTGTCCTCAATTATCTTGGGTTCTCTAGGTATAACATCCTATTATCTGCAAATATTGACGGTTTTATCTCCTTGTTTCCTATGTCTGTGCCTCTCACACATTTCTCTTGCTGATGACATTAGTCCCAAGATGCACTGGTTGATGCTGATGCAAGCCAGATTAGTAAAAACATCTGGCTTGTCTCTGCGCCTTTGATTGGGCACCTCATGCATGCTGCTGGGAGACAGGAGAGGGAGAGGGAGTGAGCGAGAGAGAAATCAAGGAGAAACCACGTATTTCTGCTTTATTAAGGCTATTTTAACATCAGGAAAAAGCTGGGTGCAGTGGCTCAAGCCTGTAATCCCAGCACTTTGGGAGGCCGAGGTAAATGGATTGCCTGAGCTCAGGGGTTTAAGACCAGCCTGGACAAGTTGGTGGGACCTCATCTCTACAATAAATAAAAAAATAAGTCGGGCGTGGTAGCACACACCTGTAGTTCCAGCTACTTGGAAGGCTGAGGTGGAAGGATCGCCTGAGCCTGGCAGATTGAGACTGCAGTGGTCGTGAGCAGTGTGCCGCTGCATTCCAGCCTAGGCGACAGAGCGAGACTCCAACTAAATAAAACAAAAAATATCAGGAATAGATTTGGAATATTAACAAATACCCTTTCTTTTTCTATGGAGAAAATGATACCTTTCTCCTCTGATCTAGTCAAGTGATTAATAATATTTAAATGTTCCCATATGAATCACCCTGACATTCCTAGAATAAATTCCATTTGGTCTTATTGTATTATCCTTTTATTCTTTCTGAATTTTATCTTTTAATATTTAAGAGTTTTTGCCTCAGTATCATAAACAAGATTGGAATATATTTTCTTTTTCATGTGGGTTATCTTGGTCAGGTTGTAATATCAGTATTATGCTGACTTCTCCACAAAATGTTGAAGAGTTCCTCTTTCTATACTCCCTAAAAAGTTTGTCTCGTACTAGAAGTATCTGTTCCTTGAAAGTTTGGGAGAATTCACCTGTAAAATCATCTGGGTTTGCTCATCCTTTGGGAGTTGGAGTGGGGACTGGAGGAAAGAGTTCCTTGGTAACATTCACAGATTTTTTCCATTCACAGTAATTTTTTAAGGGTTTCACATTTACAGGGTTTTTTTTTTTTTTTAAGGTTTCTAGTTCTGCAGTAAGCGTAGGTGATTTATATTTTCCTAGAAAGTCACTGATCTTATCTAAGTCACAAACATATCTATAGAGATATTTGTATAATGCTTTCCTGTGATTTTTACTTTTCTAGCTGGGACTATTCCCCCTTTTAATGTTTTTACTGTATTGTGCCACCACTCCACAAGAAGCCATTCTTTGGGTCTATTTACAGGTTTCACTGCTTTTCTGTCTTTACTGTTTAGTTTCCTCTTTTTTTCAGTGTATATGTATGTGTATGTGTTTTCCTCCGGTTTCTTCATTTGAACATGAACTAGATGCTGTAATATGGTGAGGTGAGATCTGGTCGTTCTCTGAGGAAAGGGGAAGACATTGTGTGACCTTGCAGCGGAGGGCCCTGTGCAGACATCGGCCCAAGTTTGGGCTCCAGTGTCCTAGCCGGGTGTTTGTTTGGGAGGATGGGGGAGAGGACATGGCAAGGTAAGAACCACAGATGGCAGAACTAAGAGTGCTCCTCGATGCTATTTGTGCCCTGCCTGTGTCCCCTTGGCACTTGTGGTCCTCGCACATGCAGCTGTGACCATCTAAGCGCTTTCCAGCCACCAGAGAAGCTGGCACTTTTGTCTGAGGCAGCTTGGAATGGCCAGAAGTTCAGGCTCAGGGAGCAGCAGACAGCTAATGACAGATCACAGTCGCAAATGGTCCTCTCATCTCTTCTTCCCTCAGTTTCTGGGACCCCCCAGGAGACCTGATCTCTAGGAGACGGAGGTCTGACCTCAAGAGTCCATGAAGATCTGAAACCTTGGGGAATATGATGCCTCACATTTCCCAAAAGATGTTGCCAGTAAGTGTGTTGCTGACGGGTTGTCACTGCTCAGAAACAGAAAGAGTCTTGCAAAACTGGATGATTTATGTCGGGTTCTCCTAGAGGCTGACTCTGAGATGAGAATTCACATGCAAATATTTACTTAAAGAGTGATCCCAGGAGGTACTGGCAGGGCCAAGGGGAAGTGAGGTTGGAAGGAAATGAATCATCCTTCCCTAGAGCCTTCCAAGAGAGCGTGGCCGTGACATCTTGATTTTGGACTTCTGGCCTTCAGAACCGTGTGACAATAAACTTCTTTTGTTTTCTGCTACACAGTAGGTACTTTATTTGACAGCCCT
>NW_007074480.1:9348-10460 GCF_000164805.1 Carlito syrichta
GTTCTCAGCCACAACTCAGGATAGTTCTTTTGCAAATCATGATGCAACCTTCTCAAAACTTTTAGATAATAACCATTGGGTTCTAGAACACTTACCTCACAGGGAAAGCCTGTACTATAAGGGGCCTGTCCTCTAAAAAAAAGGTAATTCTGGTTTTTTGAGGCCCCCTCCCATACTGTTGGACCATTCACACCTCCTGCAGTCCTTGAATCTTTCCTGTATGAGAACAAATTAAAAGTAAAAGTAAAAAACTTCATTTCCCTTTTGAAAATAATAAAAAAGACTTTTCTCCCTGTTTTTAGAACATTTACTTTAGAAAGCTTGTCGTTGTAAATTATTTCTTCATCTCTCTGAAATGTTCATAAGCCCCTCCCAAGGCTAGCCAGGTTTTGTGAGCTGGCCTTTTGTCAGCTTTACATTTCTTAAGAAATATCTTTTCTAGCCGGGTTGGGTGGCTCAGCCTGTAATCCCGCGCCTTTGGGAGGCTGAGGTGAGTGAATTGCCTGAGCCCGCGGGTTCGAGACCCGCCTGGCAGCGAGACCTCATCTCTACAATAAATCAAAAAATCAGCCGGGTGTGGTAGCGCATGCCTGTAATTCCGGCTACTCGGAAGGCTGAGGCGGAAGGATCGCCGGAGCCCAGCAGGTGAGACTGCAGTGGACGGGAGCGGCCACTGCACTCCAGTCTGGGCGACCGGGTGAGATTCCAACTCAAAAAAAAAAAGAAATGTCTTTCTTAAAACCTGGGAACCATCTCTTTGAAATGCAGATATCAGGGCAAAAAAATAAAGAGTAAAAATGTTCTCTAGCAGCTGCATCCTTGGGTGTTGATAACATGGGTCTTGAGCCTCCAGGTGGTCTGGTAGTCAGTTGAAAGAGGTTGATTACCATAGATTGAGTTAGCCCTGGCTTTCAGGGCTGTGAGACAAGTGCTTAGAATAGATTAGTAAATAGGAAATTGCTGGGGGGTTAGAAGTGATTGTCCCTGGGCCTGGTGACTATAATCCCAGCACTTTGGGAGGCAGGTGTGAGAGGATTGCCCGAGCCTGAGGGTTCGAGACCAGCCCAGGCAACTTGGCAAGCCCTCCTCTCTATGATAAAATTTAAGAATTA
>NW_007074481.1:0-1903 GCF_000164805.1 Carlito syrichta
AGGGAGCTTGGCTCAAGACCCATCTCCCTCTTCCAAATGATGTGACTCTAAACTCCAGGAGACGTTCTGGGTGTGTTTTTTTTGTTTGTTTGTTTGTTTGTTTGTTTTTCCCCCTTCATCCCAAAGCAACTGATGGCACAATGTTTGGCAGCACTGGGAACAGTGATTTCCAGATCAAGACACCAAAGCAATGAGATCCTGTCATGCATTGGTCAAACTTTTACAACTTAATGGAAAGAGAACCTTAAATTATAGTCAGGCAGCTGATTGGAAGTGACTGTACATGTTTTCAGAAATGCTGTAAGTCAAAATTGATGTGATCTTGGAAAACGGAAATCTATTGTATGAAACTCTTTAGCATCAAAAGCACTTGCTGGAAGATAGCCACGAACTGCATTTATTTGAGTCAATTTTGCATCAATCAGTATGCCTCAAAGATGACATTCTGCATTTTTATTTAGTGATCTATATTTTATATATTTCACCTCTAAGTGTTGGGAAAGAAAACATTAAAACTCCACTGTAATGGTTGACAAGCTACTAACAATTTCTAAACATGACTATTACAAAAACAATTATCACTGAAGTCTGAACATTTGGAGTTACCCATTTTTCAACTTACAATACTGAGGTTTCATCAAATGTGAAATTCTCTTTTGAGGGTTCCAGTTTTACCAATGCCCTTTAAAATGATGCATGTTTTAACGGTTTCTTGGAGACATATGATTTGCAAGACTGTTTCAGTTATAACTTTATAGACCTTTTGATGGACCATTTGTCTTTGGCTTTTAGAGAAGGGAGCTAAAGTTATACGATCATATATGTTTTCTATTTAATAGCCATGTATCAAATCTCTACACACTTCTTAGTGTGATGGGATAATAATTTGATATATTAGTTATGTGAGGCTTTCTTTCTTTTGCATTCTTTTTAGTCTTGTGACCCTGTGAGCATCTCCCGATAGGATCATTAGACATATGGCCTCCACTGAAGGGCAATTTCAGAGGGGATGGGTGAACAAAGGGACACATTTTGAGTTTTTAAATTCAAAACCTCCTTATCCTCAAGGATGACAGAAAAGTAACGAGAATCATACCAAACCAATCTTTCTGGGGTTCCATCCTCATCCCCACCCTTAGTGATCCTTAGAGCTAGTAAAGGGAAGAGATTGCCGAGAGTCACAAGTGGCCCTAAGATGGGGGTAGATGCTTTGCTCAGGATGGGAGATGGGTAACCAGAGGTAGAGAATTGGGCCTGTTTTCCATCGTGGGTACTGAGAGGTGACCAACACCCACAGAATTACTTTTGTCACTGTGCCTCTGGAAAACAATTATAAATGTATGATTCGTATATTTCTGGAAGTGTTCATTTAATATTTTCAGGCTGCAGTTGACCACAGCTAACTGAAGCTATGGAAAGCAAAACCTCAAAAAAGGGAAGACTACTGCAATTTTTCTTAACTGGAATAGTGGGAGATGGTTTTAGTCTGACTATCTGTCAGCACCATCTAAATCCACAACTAACCACATCTAAATCCAACAACCGTGGAAGGCAAGACACCTTTCACCCCACCTTCACCTCAAATGTTGGGAAAGAAACAACTAGAAGTTGGTATTCATCTATTTGCATTTGGTTCAAACGGTGTGTTCTTCTTCATTTTAAAAGGCTAATTCCTGACTCACTATGAAACTAGTTCTTCATGTCAGAAAAAATGTATTCAGTAGATGACAACTAATCTAAACAAAAAGTGTCAATCTTCTTACGCTTCATCTCAAGGAAAGTAAACCACAGGCCAAGAAGCTACAAGATACTGCAAAGAAATGGGACCATAAAAAACAGAACTGGAGCCGGGCTCGGTGGCTCAGCCTGTAATCCCCGCGCCTTTGGGAGGCTGAGGTGAGTG
>NW_007074482.1:0-1910 GCF_000164805.1 Carlito syrichta
GGCTCAGGCAATTCACTCACCTCAGCTTCCCAAAGGCGCGGGATTACAGGCTGAGCCACCAAGCCCGGCTTCCAGTTTTTACATTTTCCTAATCTCTCCATATTGAGGAAATAATAACTACTAGCAGGAGAACTTCCTGCTAGATTTAGAACCCAAGACTCATATATAAGAGAGATAAAGTTTTGTTTTGCTCAAACCACAGTTATTTTGAGAGCTGTTTTACCTACAACAAAAATGTATTACTTGTTAATATGTTTTAAAAATATACTTAAAACAAATCATATTGCTAAATTAAAAGTAAATAGAATTATTTCCATTCACAACAATGTAAAATATATTTCTTGGTGAAAATAACAGAAATAAAAATTTAGAATCATAGAACTATTAACTAGATTTAAACCTTGTAGAAAAGGCACAATACGTGGGAGAGACCTGCTCATCTGCAAATCTGTTGTCAATCATGCAAAGTTCCTTGAAGATTGAAGATTTCATCAAGAAAGACTTGTTCTTACAAACTAAGAATATCCAGAACTTTTAAAAACATAATATAAAGTAAACTTCAGGATAAATCACTAGTTGATTTCTTTAAAAATCTGATTTTAAAATTCTAGAATTCAGTAGAATCTCTCCTTGATACAATTAAAATGTTTAGCAGCTTTAATTAGTTATATATTAGCCCTTATGTATCTCCAGGGTCAAGTGCCACAATCACAATTAGATTCTGTGTATACAACAACAGTGTACCTGCATGGAGCAATTCTTATTGGTTTAGCTTATCATGATACATTATTTCTACTCCTTGCTGCTATTTGCTGTGAAGGTATTGATATTTTTTATTTTATTTTAGTTTTTTTATTTTTTATTTTTCTTAGAGTCTAGGTCTTACCATGTTACTCATGCTGGTCTTGAACTCCTGATCTCAGGCAATCCTCTCTCCTCCACCTTCCAAAGTATTGGAATTACAGGCATGAGCCACCACGCCTGGCCCTAACATTTTTAAAAGATGTTCTCCATTCATATGGGCCCTTTTCTTTGGCAGAACTAAATGAATTTTGTTACATTATGTCTGAAAAATTAGAAAAAATTTGTTGAATAGATATAATTGGAATTTGAAATAAACTGTTTTGATGTTATATTACTATGGATAATTTACATTTCTGAATATATCTCTAATTCCAAAATGAAGAATTACTGTACTTCAGCAATAATATTGCTTTTTTAGTTCCTGATTGTTTCAAAGCAGGTTTATAAAGGACCATGAGAATTATTTCAACAGCTGTAACATTTGCAATTAAAAGTTATATAACAGTTACCCTATCATTTGTAATGTCTTCCTCTACTATGCTACTTATTGTTTATCAGAACTATTGTAATCTTACACTTTGCTTTAGCAATACATGAAATTTAATTGTTACATTTTGTGTTTTAAAGGGATACTTCAAGTTAAATGGCTCTCATCAAGAATATGTGACTATATTTTGGTAAAAATATGCAGCAAAAAAGTTTACTTTCACTACCAAAACATTGAAATCTAAATTCAAAATTTGATTTTATCATCTTTGTGTGATTTTTTAAATTTAAAATTGAATATCAAATACTAAAAAAAAAAGTGTCATTTTTTAATCTGGGCTTATAAACATGTAATTATATTTATTCATTCAGAGATAAATTTATTAAGTATCCTAGTTCTGGATGCTATTGGTTCATCAATAAACCCAACAGATACAAATATTTGGTGTTTTCTTTCAGTCTCAAATAATATTTATTATTTTAATATTTACCTATGTTTTTAAAAAGTTAATTGCTTACATATGCATTTAAGAGTAGGAGGAGATCCACCACAATGAATGAGACACAGACAGGTCAGATCTGAGTGGCAGACTTGACAGGCAGCAAGCCAGGTGAGTCCA
>NW_007074483.1:0-2458 GCF_000164805.1 Carlito syrichta
GGAAGGCTGAGGCGGAAGGATCGCAGGAGCCCAGCAGGTCGAGGTTGCGGTGGCCGGGAGCGTGCCACTGCCCTCCAGCCTGGGTGACAGAGTGAGACTCCAGCTCAAAAAAAAAAGAATTCTTAAACCTGCATATACCCCTTATCAGCAATGAGGAAACTGAAGCCCACTGAGGGATAGAAATTGGGCCGGGCTCACAAGCAAGAGACGAGAACCCGGGGCTCCAGCCCAGTGCTCTTTCCATGGGCATCTGTGTTCTTTGGTCGGGCTCTGGTTAAGGACCAGCTATTTTCACTTGCAGGTTTAGTGCCTGGCGCCGGCGTGGTCCCTGGTGTGGTCCCTGGCGTGGTCCCTGGCGTGGTCCCTGGTGTGGGTCCTGGCATCGGCATCGGTCCCGGAGGTGTTATAGGTGAGCTGCAGAAATGGGTCTGAGGAGCCCCTGAAACCTCCTGGGCAGCACCCCTAAGCCCCTCTCTCTCCTCCAGGAGCAGGGACCCCAGCTGCCGCTAAATCTGCCGCCAAGGCAGCCGCCAAAGCCCAGTACCGTGAGTGTCACACCCGCCTTTCTCCTCTATCCCCACCAGCTCGGGGCCGGTCCTGCTCCCAAATCTGAACCGGGTCCAGGCCTCTTAAACCTGCATATACCCCATATCAGCAGTAAGGAAGCTGAGGCCCGTCGAGGTCTCTCAAACCCGCCCTGCAGCCTCCTTAGACCTCAGGGAAGCAGGCAGAGGGGTTGGAAGTCGGGAGTTGCAGATTGGGAGTGAGGGAGACCTGGGTTCAAGTCCGGGTCCCGCACTAGCTGAGTGACCCTGAGTGACCCTGTGTTCGTGTGGACGGCACCTTCTGCAGAAAGCTGTTAGGAGGATTCAACGAGCTCATCCAAGAGGGAAAAGCCAGAGGTCAGGCCGGAAAGGGAAGTGGTGTTCACAGTGTGCCACCCTGCCAGCCTGGGCCGGGCTTGGTCAGTGGGAGTTTTAGGAAGGACGATGGATTAAGAGACAAGTTGGAGGTGGAGGCAAAGCCAGGGAGGAGGCCTAGGTCTAAGTTCCTTCCCTGGGGCCTGGCTCAGCTCCCTGGATGGGACACCTCCATGCGGGTCCCCTGTCTGCTGTCGCCACCACTGCCCTCTCTCTGCAGGGGCTGCAGCTGGGCTTGGCGCCGGCGTTCCCGGATTTGGAGCAGGTGCTGGCGTTCCAGGCTTTGGAGCAGGTGCAGGTGTGGGGCCTTCTGGGACTAGGCAGAAGTTGTCCCCAGAGCTCAAGGGAGACCCTCTCCTCCCACCACATCCCCAGCACCCCACGCCACTCGGGTGCAAAGTCAAGTCCCCGTAAGGTTTTCCTGAGCATCAGAGACAACCGGGGTAGCAGATGGGGGGAGGGAAGGCCGGGCAAGGGGACCCCAGCTGCCGGATGGCAGAGCACCTGCCTCCTCGGTAGAGAGGTGGCAGGCTCCAGACTAAGAAAAGCACTCGCCACTCAGAGCAGGAGAGGTAAGTCAGCCCAGCCCCCTCTCAGCAGTGCTCTGTAGCAAGGGGGCTACTAGGGACTCCAGTGCTTCACTGGGTGGTTACTGTGCTCAGCCTCAAGCAGGCCTCGCTAGGCCTGGAGGGGCCAGAAAAGGAGACACTGTTCAGCCCTCCAGCCACCCAAATCAGAGTGGCAGTGGCACAGGCAGGAACTGGAGCTCTGCCCCTGGCAGCTACAGCTTCAGGGCTTTGAGGGAGTGAGGAAGTCAGGGAGGGCTCCCAGGAGGAGGCAGCAGAAGCCCCTCAGGCACAGAGCTCAGCCGCTGACCCCCCCGCCTTCTCCCTTTTCCCCAGTTCCTGGATCCCTGGCTGCAGCTAAAGCAGCCAAATATGGTGAGTGTGCCCCAAGACCATCTGTGGTTCACCTGCTACCCACCATCCCTGACAGCACAGGGCTGGGATGACTGGAGAGAAAAAAGACACATTAATGACAGTGTACAGACGTGGCCCCGCCCACTAAATGTTTATGGTGCCCCCAAAGCCCCCCCCCAATGAGGGCGGTTCCACCAAGGTGAGAACCACGGTCCCTAAGTCCCCTCTGGCGCTGATGGATTCGTGGGCCCCTGGCCCTGCTGCTGGCGAGAGGAGTCTGGGCAGCCCCTGGGCACTCTGGCTCGAGTCGCTGCTCCTCATCTGGGCACCCCGGCCCCCGCCTGCCTTCCTGTCAGCATGACCGCGGCTGCTACGCACCAGCCTTGAGGACGTGGCAGGCCTGCTGCCTTTCCATTGGCACTCTGGCAGCTCCACTTGGCCAGACCCATGCTGTCTGTGGTCCCCGCATTCCTGGCCTCCTGTGAGCTGAATTGTGAGGGAGGGCTCCACCGGGGATCCACCAGCAGGCCTGGCAGGTCCACTCGGGGCCAGTTTCCACCTCGGAAAATCCCGGCTTCTGCAGCCCCCTGGCCCAGTGGCCCGGCCCCCTCCCCTGTT
>NW_007074483.1:2478-5435 GCF_000164805.1 Carlito syrichta
GCCCAAGGTGGGAGGATGGCTTGAGCCCAGGAGTTGGAGGCTGCCGTGAGCCGTGACCCTACCATTGCACTCCAGCCTACCCAACAGAGCAAGACCTTGTCTCTAAAAATAAAAAAATAGGCCAAGTGTGGCAGCTCACACCTGCAATCCCAGCACTTTGGGAGGCCGAGGCAAGAGGATTTCTTGAACCCAGGGAGGGGTTAGACTGCTTAACCGCTGCTACACCTCAACTTTCTCATCTGCACAATGGGGAAGGGAACAGTGCCTGCTGTCCCGGTCCAGTGGCAATCCGCTAGGTGTGAAGCCCTTAAACACTCAGTGCAGTGGTCAGTGCTGCAGCCACGAGTCTTAGCAGCTCTGCTGTGTACGCTGGCTCTCAGGCCTCACACAGGTCACAGATCGTGTGTCCTTTATCCTCAAACACCTGTAAGGTGAGCAGGGTATCATCATCCCCTTCAGGGATGTGAGGACTCTGGGCTCAGAGAGACGATTTGAACTGGATTTGAACTCAGGGCTGTCGAAACTTGAGACGAGTATCTACACTTAGCTGCTCACGGCCACGAGTGGGACTCACCTGTGGCTCCTAGCATTAGCCCGGGAAGGAGGAATGTCCACAGCCCTCTTGTGGAGAAAAGGCCAAGGTCTAAGGGGGTTTGCCCTTGCCAGATGGGAGAGGGCAGAGCCAGGACTCAGACCCAGGGGTTTAGGAGTGAACTTTCTATCCCGTGTTCTTCCACGGGGTCATACAGCCTCTGCCCACCTTGTGGTCCTGGGCAGGGAAAGCTGGCCTTCAGAAATGGAGGACTTGGCCAGGCGTGGTGGCTTATGCCCTGTCATCCCAGCACTTTGGGAGGCTGAGGTGGGAGGACTGCTTGAGCCCAGGAGTTCGAGAACAGCCTGGGTAGCACTGCGAGATTCCCGTCTCTGTTTGTTATAATTAATCCAAAAAATAAAATAAAATCCAAGAAACGGGGGGCTCATCCTTGGTCATCTCTCTGCAGGAGGGGCCGGGATTCTTGGTGGTGCAGGTGTCCCAGGTGGTGTGGTGGGTGAGTTGAAGCCCACCCAGGATGGGCTAGGCAGGGAGGGGGGCGGCCTGCGAGTGTCCCTCCCTGAGCTGGCCCTGTGTCCTCAGGAGCTGGACCTGCTGCCGCCGCCGCCGCCGCCAAAGCCGCTGCCAAAGCCGCCCAGTATGGTGAGCACTGGCGGAACTGGAGCGCCCCAGGGCTGGAGCGCTTCTGACCAGATGCCGGGGAGTCAGACTCCCTGATCTGCATCCCAAGCCCCCCGGGGCCCAGCCCACCTCCTGGCCCCATGGCACCCTTGAAGGCTCTGGAAGTCAGGACCCACCTGGGTCCAGAGAGGACACCTGCCCTCCCCCCAACCCCTGCCCCAGGCGGACTCTGATCCCACTCTCCCGGCCCCGCTGGTCTAACGCCCGGCTCTCTCTGCAGGCCTGGGGGGCATCCCTGGACTCGGAGGACTGGGACCTGGAGCCCTTGGAGTCATCCCAGGCGCTGGGGCCTTTGGAGGTGAGAGCAGCTCTGAAATCAGTGAGGGGTGGAAGAGGCATGCGAGAAAGAGAGACAGACTTTTTCTTTTTCCTTTCTTTTTTTTTTTGAGTTTCACTCTGTCGCCCAGGCAGGATGATCACAACTCACCTCAGTCTCGATCTCTTGGGCTCAGGTGACTCACCCGAGTATCTGGGACGACCGGCAGGTGCCACCACACCTGGCTAATGTTTCTACTTTCTGTGGAGACGAGGTCTAGCTATGCTGCCCAGGCTGGTCTCGAACTCCTGGGCTCCAGCAACCCTTCTGCCTCAGCCTCCCCAAGTGCTGCGATGACAGGCGTGAGCCGCTGTGCTGGCTCCTCAGAGACTATCTCCCACCTCTGCCATGCCTCTGCCACCCCCCGCCCCGCCCCCACTGCATCTGCTCTTTAGGACCCCTGGGGTATTCAGAGAGGAGCTTGAGCAGGTGGGGGCTATGGCTGCCCCTTACAGCTGGGGTCCCGGTCCCCTCCCTCCCCTCTGTTCCAACCCACCCGACCACTGCAAATCGGAGCTAATTGGAAGAATGATGGCTATGCCCGCTTTCCAAGAAGGAAATACAAGCACGGAGAGGATTTTCTCCAAGTCTCTGCCATCATGGCGGGCCTGTGTAGACATCTCCCTCTCTCTCGGGTTGCCATTGTGTCTCACTACCTACACCGGGCTGAAGGCTTTTCCCGTGGAAAAGGAATTTTCCCGTGTACTCCGCAAGACCGGACGTAGCGTAGAAGCTTAAAAAGACTTGGAAAAATGAATGGAAGCAGGAGGGATGGAGGGTTGCTGGGAGGATGAGTCCAGCAGACGGTAAATGGCAGTACAAGAGAGGGCCTGGTCAGTGGCTCACCCCTGTGATCCTAGCACATTGGGAGGCCGAGGTGGGAGGGTTGCTTGAGCCCAGGAGCTGGAGGCTGCTGTGAGCTATAACCGCACCACTGCAGTCCAGCCTGGCCAGCAGAGCAAGACCTTGTCCCTAAAAATAAAAAACAGGCCAGGCGTGGCGTCTCATACCTGCCATCCCAGCACTTTGGGAGGCCAAGGCAAGAGGATTGCTTGAGCCCAGGGGTTAGACACAAGCCTTGGTGACATAACAAGACCTCTACAAAAAAATTGAAAAATAGCCGGGCTCGGTGGCTCAGCCTGTAATCCCGCGCCTTTGGGAGGCTGAGGTGAGTGGATTGCCTGAGCCCGCGGGTTCACGACCCGCCTGGGCAGCGAGACCTCATCTCTACAATAAGTAAAAAAATCAGCCGGTCGTGGTAGTGCATGCCTGTAATTCCGGCTACTTGGAAGGCTGAGGCGGAAGGATCGCCGGAGCCCAGCGGGTCGAGGTTGCGGTGGCCGGGAGCAGCCACTGCACTCCAGTCTGGGCGGCAGAGTGAGACTCCAACTCAAAAAAAAAAAAAAA
>NW_007074483.1:5455-9225 GCF_000164805.1 Carlito syrichta
AAAAACAAAAGGAGAGAGGGCCTGACTCCGGCAGGGAGGTGGCATTCCTGTGTCCTCACGCACCCCATCTCTCCAGGTGTGTCTCCAGCTGCAGCTGCTAAAGCAGCCAAATACGGTGAGTTGCCCCCAGCAGTTTGCGCTGCCTCCCATGCCCCTGGTCACCCCTTCCCCCAGCCCCACCCCAACTCCAGCCTCCCTGTCCGGCTCCCTGTACCCCTGAAGGTCTAGTCCAGGTTGTCCCTGACCCCAGAACCCTGCGGGGAAGCCAGGGCCTCTTCCAGAGGGGGACGCCCTGCCCTGACCCCACCTGCCCTCTTCTCAGGTGCTGTTGGCTTTGGAGGTGTCCTAGGAGGTGTCAGGCAGTTCCCAGTTGGAGGTAGGGTGGCTGGTTCTGCTGTGTCGTCCTCAGCTCGGCTGGGTCTGGAGAAGGCCTGTCTGGCCAGCCTCGGGGCTCCCGGAGCCCGTGTCCACATAAGGACATGAGACAGGGGCTGGAGAGGGCACTCCAGGACAGGCGCCATCCTGGGCAGAGGGGCAGGGCGCAGGGTTGGGGACAGTGCCAGGCTGGGCTCAGGGCTGAGGCCATGGGACGCCACACCTGGGTGCCAGGTGAGGGCGCATTCTGTTGAGACAGCAGGTGTGGCAGGGGGTAGGGGGGACAGGGAGGCTCGGGAAGCCCGTGCAGGGGCAGCCAGGAGGTGCAGGGCCTGCCCACCAACCCTGAGTCTCTCCCGCAGGGGTGGTGGCAAGACCTGGCTTCGGATTGTCTCCCATCTTCCCAGGTACGCCGGGCTTCCCTGTCCCCAGCCCGTGCTGGCGCTCTGGCCCCATCGCCCCCCCTCACTCCTGCTCACGAGGGTTGAGTTCACCCACACCCAGAGGTGGACCCCACGGCCTCAGGTTCCACGAGGCAGGACCCTGAGCAGACCCAAAGGCCTCCCCTCACCCTCTCCCCCTTCTTCCAAGGACTGGGAATGCCAGCTTTTCCGAAACACAGTTCTCGCCTCTCAAGGCCCTTGGAGGACAGACAGCTTTCCCATCGTGTTCTAGATGAGGCGAACCAGTCTCAGAGCGTGCCAGGCACATCTGCCAGGTCCCACAGTGAGCGGAGGCAGAGCCCAGGGCACCTGGTGCCCAAGCCCAGACTTTGGCCCCTCTCAGCCACACACTTCACCCTAGCCTCTGTCCAGCGGGGTGCAGCAGGCCCCCCCGGAAGCAGACACACTCACCGTCCTCTTCTTGTCTCGCAGGTGGCGGTGCAGGGGGCCTGGGAGTTGGTGGTGAGTCTGCAAGATGCCCAGAGAAGCCCGGGCTCCTGAGCTCCTTTCACGGGGTGGGGGAGAGTTCTGTTGTGGGAGTGGCTGGTGCAGCCACGGCCCGTGGCCGGCCCTCTGTGCGGGGGCTTGAGGGAGCCCCCGGAGGAAGCTGGAAGGTCAGCCCCAGGATGTGAGGACAAGGGCCAAGCATCGCGATTCCCGGGGCTCCCAGATGGCACTTGACTAGGGGGCACCCAGAGGGAGACAGGAACCTGGCTCACCCAGGGCTTACGGTGTAGCTGGAGAGACTGGCGAGGCCCCATAACCAGGGAGATGAACCGCACAAGGGAAGAGCCAGGTCTGGCCCAGCAGGGAGGGCAGGGAGAGGAATCACAGCCATCAGAGGGGCTGGACCGAGACCGGGAAGCCTCTCGGGGCTGACCAGGGTGCAGGGCCGCTGCTGAACTGCTCAGCCCTCCGCAGGCTGAGCAGGAGGGGCAGGCTGGGCGGGGTTAGGCCCGGAGTGGAGGCAGGAGGCCTCCAGAACCGGCCAAAACAGGACAGAGGCCGGATATGGTGAGGTGGGGGTGCTGGGGGAGAGGGAAGGAGAAGCCCTCCCCAGTCCTACTCTCCGCTCCACAGGAAAACCTCCCAAGCCCTTCGGAGGGGCCCTGGGAGCCCTGGGATACCAAGGTGAGTAGAGCTCCAGGGCTGGGGCGGGAGGGCCTGAGACAGGGATGGGGTAGGGGCCCGGGCCCACCAGCCTGGGCCTGGCAGATGGGACACATTTGGGCCAGGCCTGACAGGGAGTGGCCTGGGGGCGCTGGATCCCTCCCGCTCACCCCTGCTATCTTGCACAGACATTCAGAGCCGGGAGTGGGCCCAGGGCCCTCCAGGCTTACCCCGGCCGGGCCTGGCCAGCCCTGAGTTCCTTAGCCTGCTGCAGGGAGGAAACCGGGAGAAGGGAAGAGTTTGGAGGGCGAGGAAAGAGAAGGGATGGGCTCCCTGGAGCCCCAGAATCGGGCAACTCCCAGGGCATGGGCAGGGAACCCAGGGTACCCCAGCTGGGCAGGGAGGGCCACAGCCGCCACCGGGGGCCGGGCCACATTCCTGCTTACAGATGCAGACCCGTCTCTGCGGAGTGCACGGGACGGTGCTGTTCCCAGCCCCCAAGCTCCCTCCACACGATGCCAGGAGTCTCAGAGAAGCCACAGCCCCTGTGGTCACTCAGAACTGAATTCCCTTCCACCCCCGCCTGCTTCCCACTACACAGATGAGGAAACTGGGGCCAGAGGTGGGAGGGGCAGAGGCAAGACCAGACTGGCCCTTTCCAGGGTGCCCAGCTTTCAACGAGGCGCCGGTCTCTCTTGGGGCCCTATCACAGTGCTTTCCTGACACCCCAGGGAGCCTCAGAGAGGGACGCCTGGCCCCGGCCGGCCCTGCCCTACTCTCTACGTGTTGCCACCAGGTGGCGGTAACGAGCCACACCTGGCTCAAGCAGGGGTGGCACCGACACCAGACAATGGTGCCCTCCCAACAGCTGATGCTTTGAAACAAGGTGTGCTGGTCCCAGGACGGGGCAGGAATCCTGCCTGGGTTGGAGTCCCAGCTCAGCCACTATGTGGATGAGACGCTCTCTCCCTCTCTCGGGCCTCAGTTGACTTACCTGCTGCCCTGCCATCTTCACGGGCTCGCCCCACTCTCCGAGAGGGCCATCTCCTTTGGACACCGACTCTCCCATCACCCCATCTTCCTTGACGGGGGCCACTCTGAGCCCCTCCCTAGAAGGCTTCCCCGGAGCAGGTGGACTCAACGGAGAAGTCTTTTTTCTTTAGTTGGAGTCTCACTCTGTCACCCAGACTGGAGGGCAGTGGCCGCTCCCGGCCACCACAGCCTTGACCTGCTGGTCTCCGGTGATCCTTCCGCCTCAGCCTTCCAAGTAGCTGGAACTATAGGCGTGCGCTACCACGCCTGGCTAATTTTTTGTTTTTTTTATTTATTGTAGAGATGAGGTCTCGCCAAGTTGCCCAGGCGGGTCTTGAACCCTCTGGCTCAGGCAATCTCACCTCAGCCTCCCAAAGTGCTGGGATTTCAGGCTGAGCCGGGCTAACGGAGAAGTCTTTGCCGGACCGGCTCCTCCTTTCTCTCGGCCTTTGTTTCATCAACCTCTGGGACTCGCTCCCACCCCAGTCCCCAGGGGAGTGTCTCCAGTGGAAGCCTGGGGCCGCGGCCCGGCGTCTCATGGCTTCTTGGCGCCTCCGTGGGCTCCGAGTGGGTCAGCGCGGGCCAAGAGGGGCCCGACTGACCCTTGGGTGCACCCCCTTCCCCGACCCAGGTGGCCGGAAGAGAAAGTGAGCCTCCCGGGACCCCTGACTCACGACCTCATCAACGTTGGTGCTACTGCTTGGTGGAGAATGTAAACCCTCTGTGACCCCCCCATGGCCCTTCCTCATCCGCACCCCAGGAGGGGACGGGCAGGCCGGGCGGCCTTGCAACCCCACAGGGCGAGGAAAC
>NW_007074483.1:9728-12687 GCF_000164805.1 Carlito syrichta
GCCGTCCACCGGTCGACCTGTCACGACCGCCTGTGCCCTGCCTCCGCCCCCCCACCTCCTCTGCTGGCCCAGGGCGTGCAGGGCTGTGCGGGCCCCGGGAGCGGGCGTCTCCTCCCCTCCTGGGGTCTCCCACACGCAGTACTGTATCCCCCTCCCCTCCCTCGGGCCACTGTCCTTCAGAGCAGTTCACTCCTGCCCGCCCACCTCCTTGTGTCTCGCTGTGATAGATCAATAAATATTTTATTTTTTGTCCTGGATATGTGGGGATTGTTTTTGATTGTTGATGTTCTCTTTGGGTTTTATGTTTGCGGTTAATTGAAAAAAAAAAAATTTTTTTTTTTTCTGATCCGGGGAGCTGTATCCCCAGTAGAAAAATTCATTTTAATCACTTTGGTATAACTCTGATGAAAAACACCTTTTTTAAAAATAATAAAAAAAGAACTAACTGCTTTAGAAAAGATCAATAAATGAAAACCTTTTAAAGGAAACGGTGCCTTGGCCTCCTTTGTACATTTCACCGGCCTCTGACTCCTGGCCCGGGGTGGGGGAGCAGGCACGGGAGCCCCTCTTCCTCCCACGGTGTGTTTGGGAGGCCACCAGCCCAAAACACCTGCTGCCGGTTTCTGGGCATCCATCTTTCTCCAAGCCCGCCTTGTCCTTCAACACGAGGTCCCCTTTGCAGAGGAAGCAAGGCCCACAGGGTCCGTGGTGGAGGCGGCTCCTTCCCTACCCTTGCCCAGTAGGCCCTGAGCATCCCAGGTCCTGCTCAGAGCGGTGAAAGAAACGCCATGGGCCCTTCTGTGCAGACCAAGCCCTCGGCCCTAATGGACAGTCACGGGGAGGAATGGCGGACCTAAGAAATCTCAGAAGACGGCCAAGGGCAACTTCCTGCCCTCCGAAGCAGTCCGTCTGAGGGAGGGCCACCCTCCTCGGGCGTGGCCATGGAAGGCACTGCTTCGAGTCTCGGTAAAGTAGAAGTGACACCCTGCAGGTGGCACCAGCAGGCTCACTGCCACCCTGAGAGGCACTCGTTCCAGAGCCCAGCCTCCTCCCATCGGGGCCAGAATCCCTAAGCCCGGGAACACGCCCACCCGGAGCCCACATGCCCCTGTCTACCAGGAGGACCCACAAAAACTGAAATGCTCTTTCGGAGGGCGGGCCCCTCGTAGTCCGGGCTTTCCCCGCTAGGAAAGTGTTCTAGGAACCCACTGGCATCAGTGCCCCAACTCGTGTTGTGAGAGGCTGTGTTTGGCTTCAGCGATTTTTGTTTTGGAGATTCTTCCAAGTGCTTGCCCATTTCATGAGGGGCGATGGTGATTTCCAAGCGCACCTGCCCGCACCGCCCGAGTGCTCAGCAGTTTTTGACCCAAAACGCCACGACCCCGTGCCCACCCCCCCGCCCGACTCACCTCATCTCGTTTGTTTCCCGGATGAAAAAGGCCTCAAAGGGAAACGGTTTGGCAACGTGGAAGAGGCGAAACAAAAAGGCATAAAAACTGTTTTGAGCAGTGGAAAAAAGTGTCCTTTCAGGTGTATTGCAACAAACAAAGAGTACTTTGAGGGTGACCGCATTTTACACATGTAAAAATAAATACACAATTTTTTTTTCCTTGACTTGGAGTCTCACTGTCGCCCAGACTGGAGTGCAGTGGCCGCTCCCAGCCACCACATCCGCGACCTGCTGGGCTCCGGCGATCCTTCCGCCTCAGCCTTCCAAGTGGCCGGAACTACAGGCACGTGCTACCACGCCCGGCTGATTTCTGATTTATTGTGGAGATGAGGTCTCGCTGCCCAGGCGGGTCTCGAACCCGCAGGCTCAGGCAATCCACTCACCTCAGCCTCCCAAAGGCGCGGGATGACAGGCTGAGCCACCGAGCCCGGCTCACAATTTTTTATAAATAACTTCCGAGCTTGCTTTGGGTCCCCCTCGCAGACCATGCGCTGGGTACTGGATTCTGGAATTTCCTCCCCAAACCACCAAGCTCACTTCCAGGGCCCACGTGGCCTTCCGCCTGCTTCTGGCCTCCCGTGAGGGGACGCGTTGCCAGTGTGCACACCAGGGAGTGTGGATGAGGCTTGCCCTGCACACAAGGGCCCACGCGGTGCTGGGAGGGGTTGGGATCCAAAGAGAAAGCCGATGAAGGGGGATGCTCAGGGAGAGCTTCCCCGGGGAGAGTAAAGGACAAAAGCAGCTAACTCAGCCATAGAATAGAATAGAGCAGGGAGGAGGGCCAGACCTTTCTGTCGGAGACAGGACAGCCAGAGCACCCGGTGGGAGGAGGCAGGGCTGAGGACGTATGGAGGATGGTCAGGAGGGGCGAGGGGTGTGGACAGGCTCGAGGAGGTCCAGGGAGGGGAACACAGCTTGCCCAAGAAGATAAGCAAAAGAGATCCAGTCATCCATTCATTCACTCCTTTCTTCCCTTAAAAAAAGACCCTTTTGCTGGCTTCTCTTGAGCTCTCTGGCCTCTGAAAGTTGGCAAGTCCCAGCACTCAGCCCTGGGGACGCCTGGTCTGGGTTTCTCATAGCTCATGGTTTTTGTTTTGTTTTGACTTTTTTTTTTATTTTGAGTTGAGGTCTCATTCTGTTGTTCAAGCTGGAGTGCAGTGACACAATCATGGTTCACCTCAGCCTCGACCTCCTGGGCCCAGGTGATCCTCCCACCTCAGCCTTCCAAGTAGCTGGGACTACAGGCACAAGCCTCCATACCTAGCTATTTTTTTTTTTGAAAGACAAGGTCTCACTATGTTGCCTAGACTGGTCTTGAACTCCTGGGATCAAGCAATCCTCCCGCCTCAGCCTCCCAAAGTGCTGGGATTGCAGGTGTGTGCCACCGAGCCCGGCTACTCTTGGCTTTAAATGCCACCTATGCAGGGCTGACTCCCAAATCGGCAACTCCAGCATGACCTTGCATATCCAAGGTCAATTCTTTTTTTTTTTTTGAGTTGGAGTCTCACT
>NW_007074483.1:12963-14408 GCF_000164805.1 Carlito syrichta
CCGGGTCTCGAACCCATGGGCTCAAGCAATCCACTCACCTCAGCCTCCCAAAGGCGCGGGATGACAGGCTGAGCCACCGAGCCTGGCCCAAGGTCAATTCTAACATCTCCACCCGGAAGTCTCCTAGACATGGCCCAGACAGCGTGGATCCCCCTCTGCGTTCCTCTACCTCAGCAGAGGGCAGCCCCGACCCGGTGGCTCGGGCCGGCATCCCCGGAGCCCTCTCCGCTGTTCTCTGGCTCTCACAGCAGAGTCACTGGCGAATCCTGCAGCACCACCTTCAGCATGTACCCAGAGTCCCCTCACTTCTCACCACCTCCAGCATCTCTTGCCTGGATGACTGAAATAGCTCCCCGAGCTCCCTGCTTCTGCCCTGGCTCCCTTCCTCTCCCTCCAGCAGCCAAAGCAATTCTTTCAAACAGGCGCGAGCTCGGGGCACACATCTGCTCAAAAGCCTGCAGTGATGCCCGTCTCACTCAGCCAACGCCAGGGGCCTTTCAGGGACCAAGGCGCCCGTGTGGCATCAGCTCTTCCGAACGTACCTCCTGCTACTCGACTTTGCTGTGTCGTGCGGTCACCCCGGCCCCCTGACTTTACCTTGGGTGCAGCAGGTCGCCCCCAGGTCGCCCCAGGCCTGGGCATCTGCTGTCTCTCCTGCCTGGAATGCTCTTCCCTGGGTTATCAGAGCTCCGGGTTCCCTCGCCTGCTTCAGGCCTCGACTCCAATGTCACCTTCTCAGAGGGTCCTCGCCCCCTTCCAGATCGGCACCGTCCCCGTCCCAGTCCAGCACCCCCTCGCCTGTCTCTGCCCTCTTTTCCTCCACAGCGCCTGTCACCATGTGGCGCGGTACATTTTGCTTCTTGGTCTCTTGTTTCCGACTCCCCCCACCAGACTGGAAACTCCCTAAGGACAGGCACTGTCACAGATGAGAACAGATGGGCGTCTTGCCTTCATCTGTTCTGCTCGATGTGCTGGCCCATAATCACCCCAAAGATACCTAGGTCCTAATCCTTGGACCCTGTGAACGTCACAGTCTTTGTTTCCTAGAGCTGACATAACAAATCCCAGAGAATGAGGGGATTCAACAACAGAAATGTATTTTCTCACAGTTCCGGAGGTTGGAAGTCTGAACTCAAGGTATTGGCAGGGTTCGATCCTTTGGACACCTCTCGCCTTTACATGGTGTCTGTGTGTGTCTGTGTCCTATCTCCTCTCCTCAGAAGGACACCAGTCACATTGGATTCGAGCCCACCCTAATGACCTCATCTTAATAGAATCACCTCCTTAAAGGCCCGGTCTCCAATTACAGTCACATTCTGAGGTACTGGGATAAATACTTCAGCATGTAGATTTTGGGGAGACACAATTCAGTCCTTAAGAGTTACCTTGCCGGGCTCGGTGACTCAGCCTGTAATCCCGCACCTTTGGGAGGCTGAGGTGAGTGG
>NW_007074483.1:14475-18091 GCF_000164805.1 Carlito syrichta
CCAGTCTGGGCGACAGAGGGAGACTGCAACCCAAAAAAAAAAAAAAAAAAAAAGAGTTACCTTATGTGGAAAAGGGTCTTTGCAGATGTGATTAAGCTAGGGATCTTGAGATAGGGAGATTATCCTGGTGTGCCCTAAATTCTATCATAAATATCCTCCTCATAAGACACTAGAATGAGTGTATGCCAACAAATTGAAAAACATGGATGAATTCCTAGAAACACACAACCTACCAAGACTGAATCATAAAGTAATAGAAAATCTGAACAGACCAATAATGAGTAAGGAGATTGAATCAGTAATAAAAAGTCTTCCAACAAAGAAAGTCCCAGGACCAGATGGCTACACTAGAGAATTCTACCAAACATTTAAAGAATTAACACCAATCTTCCTGAAACTCTTCCAAAGAAATTGAAGAGGAGGGAAGACTTCCAATCTCATTCTAAGAGGCTCTAATACCAAAACCAGACAAAGACACAAGAAAAGAAAATTGTAGACCAATATCCCTTATGAATATTGATGCAAAAAATTCTCGACATAATACTAGCAAACCGGCCAGGCTCAGTGGCTTAGCCCGTCAGCCCAGCACTTTGGGAGGCCAAGGCAAGTGGATTACCTGAGCCCGTGGGTTCGAGACCAGCCCGGACAACTTTGCGAGACCTTGACTCTACAATAAATCAAAAAATTAGCTGGGCGTGGTAGTGCGTGCCTATAGTTCCAGCTACTTGGAATGTCGAGGCGGAAGGATCACCAGAGTCCAGTAGGTCGACGCAGGGGTGGCCGTGAGCATGCCACTGCACTCCAGCCTGGGCGACAGAGTGAGACTCTAATTAAAAAAAAAAAAAAAAAATACTAGCAAACCAAATTCAACAGCATACTGAAAGAATTATACACCATAACCAAGTGGGATTTATTTTTGAAAAGTAAGGATGTTTCAACATATGAAAATCAATTAATGTAATATCCCATACTAAGGGAATGAAAGACAAAAAGCATATGATCATCTCAACTGGTGCAGAAAAGGCCATACTTGACAAGATCCAACACCCTTTCATGATAAAAACACTCAACAGATGAGGAGCAGAAGCAAATTACCCCAACCTAATAAAGCCTAGGTATGAAAAGCCCACAGCTAACATCATGCTCAATGGTGAAAAACTGGAAGCTTTTTCTCTAAGATCAGGAATCAGGCAAGGGTGACCACTCTTACCACCTCTGTTCAGCATAGTATTGGAAGTCCTAGTCAAAACAATTAGGCAAAAAAAGAAATAAAGGATACCCGAATTTAAAAAAAAAAAGTAAAATGATATCCATTCTCAACATTATCTTATATGTATCCTAGAGATTCAACACACCAAAAAAATTATTACTATTATTATTATTATTTGAGTTGGAGTCTCACTCTGTCGCCCAGACTGGAGTGCAGTGGCTGCTCCGGCCACTGCAGCCTCAACCTTCTGGGCTCCGGCGATCCTTCCACCTCAGCCTTCCGAGTAGCTGGAACTACAGACGCGTGCTACCACACCCGGTTGATTTTTTTATTTATTGTAGAGATGAGGTCTCGCCAAGTTGCCCAGGCGGGTCTCGAACCCGCAGGTTCAGGCAATCCACTCACCTCAGCCTCCCAAGGCGCGGATTACAGGCTGAGCCACCGAGCCTGGCACCAAAAAAATTAGTTGTGTTTCTGCACAGTAACAATGAACCATCTGAAAAGGACCTTAGGGAAACAATTCCATTTACAATAGCATCAAAAAGAATAAAATATTGAGAATAAACATAATTAAGGAGGTGAGGAATTCACACACTGAAAACTACAGAACATTGCTGAAAGAAATTAAAAACACAAATAAATGGGAAAAAAAAACAGTATTCACAATAGCCAAGCGGTATTTAATAGAAGCAACCCAAATGTTCATGGGCTGATGAACGAATCAGTGATATGCATACATACTAATATGATGGAATATTATTCGGCCTTAAAAAGGAAGGAGGCCGGGCGCAATGGCCCATGTCTATAATCCCAGCGCTTTGGGAGGCCAAGATGAGAGGATTGCCTGAGCCCGCAGGTTCGACACCAGTCTGGGCACTTGGCAAGACCATATCTCTACAATAAATCAAGAAAAATTCGCCGGGCGTGATGGCGCATGCCTCTAGTACCAGCTACTTGGAAGGCTGAGGTGGAAGGATCACCAGAGCCCATCAGGTGGAGGCTGCGGTGACCGTGAGTGTGCCACTGCCTTCCAGCCTGGGTGACAGAATGAGACTCCAACTAAAAAAAAAAACAAAAAACCTGAAGGAAATCCTATTACATGCTACAGCACAGATGAACCTTGAGGACATTATCCTAAGTGAAATAAGCCAATTACAAAAAAGACACACACTGTATGCCTCCACAAATATGAGATTTCTAAAGTCGCCAAATTCATAGAAACAGAAAGTTTACTAGGGGTGGGAGGGAGTGGGGATGGGAGAGTTTGTGTAATGGGCACAGAGCTTCAGATTTGCAAGAGGAAGAGTTCTGGAGATCTGTTTCACAACAACGTGGATTAGCACTACTGAAATGTACACTTAAAAACGGCTAAAATGGTAAATCGCATATTACATATTTTTTACCACAATTTATTAAAAAGAAGCAGCAGGAAGAGGCAAGGAACAAGTTCTCTCCTAGAGCTTCCAGAGGGAGCACGGCCCTAATGACCTACTCACTGTGGCCTAGCGAAACTGACTCTGGACCTCTGGCTTCCAGAACTGTCAGAAAATAAACGTCTGTTGTTTCAAGCCACACCATTTTTAGTAAGTTTTCATAGCAGCCACAGGAAACTAATTCAGGACAGTGAACAAATGACGAACTCTAGTGCCAGTTAAATCAGTGCTATGAAGATAAAGGCTGGGCATGGTGGCTCACGCCTGTAATCTCAACACTTCGGGAGGCCAACGCGGAGGATTGCTTGAGCCTAGGAGTTTGAGACCAGCCTAGACAACCTAGTAAGACCTCATCACTACAAAAAATCAAAAAACCGATTCGCTGGGCGTGGTGGCACATGCCTGCAGTCCCAGCCACTCAGGAGGCTGAGGTGGAAGGATCACCTGAGCCCAGGAGTTTGAGGCTGTGGTGAACTCTTATCAGGCCACAGAGTAAGACCTCAGGCCACAGAGACCCTGACTCAAAAAAAAAAGAAGAAGAAGAAGATAAAAAACCCAGGGGAAAGGATAGTGACAAAGAATGTTAAGTTGCTTAAGATGGTCAGGGCACCTGCCTGACCTCAGGTCAAAGGCCCTGTGATGACCACGTGCTTGGGGAGTCAGAACAGCAGAGAGGAGCTCCGTGGTTTTAAAAAAAGTGACCAAGGAGAGAAGAAATAAGGGCAAAGAAGTCTCCAGAGGCTATATCTCATAAGGGCTGAAGCAAGGAGTTTGGAGTTAGAAAGCAAAGGGTTAGCCGGGCACGGTGGCTCAGCCTGTAATCCCGCACCTTGGGAGGCTGAGGTGAGTGGATTGCCTGAGGCTGCGGGTTTGAGACCTGCCTGGGCAACCTGGCGAGACCTCATCTCTCCAATAAATCAAAAAATCAGCTGGGCGTGGTAGCGCATGCCTGTAATTCCGGCTACTTGGAAGG
>NW_007074483.1:18111-20196 GCF_000164805.1 Carlito syrichta
AAAAAAAAAAAAAAAAAAAAGAAAGAAAGAAAAGGGATGTCACACTTGAACCCACATGCTCAGAGGCTCTGCAGCGTCATGGGGGCAGGAACATGACTCAAGAGGCTCATGCACTAAGCACCCAGCCAGACCATGGAAGAAGTGGTGGGATTCTGGGTATACTTTATATGTAGAACCAATAGAGTTTGCTGATAGATTGATGCCAGGAGCAGAGGAGAGGGACAGAAGTCCAGGGCACCTGCAGGTTGGGCCTGAACTCCTGGATGCTGATGGTATCATTTACCAAATGGGACACACCCAGGAGGAGCCGACCCAGGCACAAATTATGAGCTCTGACCTGGATGTGTGAAGGGTAAGGTGCCCGTTTGCCACCCAAGCGGAGGGGCCACGTAGACACTTGGGTCCTTGTGTCTGCAGCTCAAAAAGAGGTCAGGGGAGCCGCTGAGCCGCACGTCTGGGTGAGGTCGCCCAGAGTGGGCGAGGAGGGAGCAGACTGGGTCTGACAGCAGAGGTCCCGTGATACCAGCTTGCTTCGCAACCCCAGGGAAGGCCAGCTCAGGCGCTGGCCCCTGTCTTCAGCAACAGCCTTAGGCTCTTCCTGTGGCAGCGTCAATTTGCAAATTTGGACAATCCTAATCACCACCCTGGAGTGAGCCATTCGCATGGCGCTCTTGACCCCAAAAACGTATCATGAACCTCATCAGCAAAACTTCCTTGAGCACACACCAAATACAGAGGGTGCCCCAAAATGTCTAACACAGTTAAAAAAAAAAAAAAAAGAAAGAAAGAAAGAGAAAACAGTATTAAAATTGTAATAAGTCGGGCTCGGTGGCTCAGCCTGTAATCCCAGCGCTTTGGGAGGCTGAGGTGAGTGGACTGTCTGAGCCCGCGGGTTCGAGACCCGCCTGGGCAGCGAGACCTCATCTCTACAATAAATCAAAAAATCAGCCGGGCCTGGTAGCACGTGCCTGTAGTTCCAGCTACTTGGAAGGCTGAGGCAGAAGGATCGCCGGAGCCCAGCAGGTCGAGGCTGCGGTGGCCGGGAGCGGCCACTGCACTCCAGTCTGGGTGACAGAGTGAGACTCCAACTCAAAAAAAAAAAAAGTAATACATAGATAACATCACTTAAAATGTGTATACTTAGCATTGGCATATATGTGCCACTTGGATGACATAATGGGACCTCACACTGAACACATCCAAGCCAGAGCCCTTGATTTGCACCCAAATTGAGATTTGCATCTGAAACACACGCACGCACACAGTCACTTATAAATTAAATACATATTTGCCTAAGCAAATGACAAAATACATTTATCATGTAACATATGCAAAATCAGGATTAAAGAAGGGTGCTCTAAAGATGAAATAAACAATATTTGAATGATTTCAGCTCTTAAAAGTACAAAAATCCTTTTTACTTTCAATTAAAAAAAAACCCTTCATACCTTGAAGGAGCACTGCGACTGAATATGTCAGATCTGATGTTTCGCCTGGACCCGTGGCTGACAAGGGGCCCCAGCTGGGGGAAACGCGCCAGCCCCATCTTTTCCCACATCTTGTTGTACTTGCATCATCTTCCATCTGTGTCTTTTTTTTTTGCAGGAAATGTTTTCGGCTAGGAGCCCATTCTGCGAGGGCTTGTTTTGTTAAAACTGGGTACCACCACTCAGCTAACCTGGCACAGGAACCCAGCGCCTCCAAGCCACTCTGCGCCCTTCTCCACCCTGGGCTGCGAGCGCAGCATTGACACTGACCTGCCCTCTGCATCCAGATGGGTTTGACTAACAGGAGACCATGAGGGCAGGAGAGTAAGATCAGAATAGCTGGAGACTTCTACCCCTGGGTCCCCACAAATCGGCTGCAGCCCTCTTGTACAGCTCCTGTCAGGCGGGTCTTTCCTCCAGGGAATCTCTCCAAGCCCCCTCACCCTGGGCTGGTAACTGCTGCCACTCCTGCATCTGTGCCAGCCCTCGGTGGTCTCCCTTAACCCTGCCCAGACCATTGTAAACATCCCTTTATTAAACTCTCCCCAGCCGGGCTCGGTGGCTCAGCCTGTAATCCCGTGCCTTTGGGAGGCTAAGG
>NW_007074484.1:0-1880 GCF_000164805.1 Carlito syrichta
ACACACACACACACACACACACACACACACACACACACACACATATACACAAATGCTCTCTGGGAACTATCATCTCCTTCAGGTTCATTTTTCCTAAGTTTGATTCCCTCACCCATGCAAGAGGCAAGTGGCCCCCCGAAAAATACAGCTCCCAGAAAACAGCCCCAGTGACCTCCTCCTGTCAGCGTTTCTCACCCTTGGCACCACTGTCACGCTGGACCAAACGATTCTCTGTGGAGGTTGCCCTGTGCACTTAGCAGCATCCCAGGGCTCTACTCAGTACATGCAGGAGCACCCTCATCTCAGTATGACAACCAAAAATGCCCCAGCATTGCCACATATCCCCTGGGGGTTGGAATCACTCCCAGTTGAGAACCACTGGCTCTCTGATCATTACTTCCTATCTTGAGGCCACCAGATTCACAGAAGGAGTAGACTGACTTCTCTCCTCCTATTGAGAGGGAGAATTAAGGAGTAGACCCCAGGTAAAGGGAACTTTAGGGGCCCCTGGGATAGGGATGGCTTCAGTAAGACAGGAAATCAGGTCTACCAATCTGCAGTTCAGAAAGGGACGTATGTTCTTTTCAGGAAGATTCATCATCAATGTGCCTTTTGAGGATGTTAATAATAATTGTGCCTGCCAGATATCGAGCATATAGCATGCTGGGTACTCTTCCAGATGTGTTTTCCAACTTTTCCTGTGAAGGTATAATTTGTATATAGTGTCTGCTAAGTAATTTTCACATATGAATTCATGTAGTCCTCAGAAGTCTATCAGATGGGTACTATCCTTAGTCCCATTTTGCAGACGAGAACACTGAGGCACAGATAGGTTAAATAACTTGCCCAAGTCTTCACTGCTAATGCATGTAGGAAGGTGGATGAGAACACAACCAGTCTAGCTGGCTTTAAATATCAGAAAGAAGAACAGCAAAAACAATAATGGCACCACAACTGCTAGTGTGTTCCAGACACCATGTGCAATGGCCCCATCCTAAGCACATAAAGTATTTTTCACTTTTTCAAGGAAAGTGATGAAAGTTAAGGAACTTCTCCCCAGGAAAATCCACACACGTGCACAAATGCACAAGCGCAATTTTGCACAAAATTGCAAGAGGCTTCCGAAGTCTCCAAAACTGTCAATGGCTGACAATGGAGTTCCCAGATATAAGAGATTCTAGGCCCTGTGCTAGATGCTTCATCTATTAATACTTCCTAAGAATCCTGCACACAGATAATATGACCTCCCTTTCATGGACTGGGAAACTGAGTTAAGAGAAGTGAAAGCATTTGTGCAAGATCACACAGCTCTTGGACAGGAAATCTAGTTTTCCCACTCACTGGAAGAAAACAGCTTACAGTGTCTCTTCCCACTACAGCCAGTCACCCCTTCCTGATACCATGGAAGAAGGGGTGAAAACCCACTCCCCTGAGTAGCTCTAATGAGCGGACCTCCCTGTGCCCAAGCTGGAAACACAACAGTGAGAAGACAGAGGCCAGCCCCCTCAGGCACCAGCTGCATTCATTCCTACAAGACGCTGTTTAATTCCCAATGCTTGCTAAACTAAAACAAACAGTGGTTCCTGTGTTCCTTCTGTCCTTCCTTCTTTAAATGCTTCTTGAGCCACAAATACAGGTCGGGCAGGATTTGGGGCACCGGAACACTGCCGTGAAGAGGCAGATGAGGCACCCATCCTCTGGGAGCCTACATTCCAGTGGGGGACACAGAACAAGCAGAAAAGGACAGTCAGGTCACAAGGAGTTCTGAATCCCAAAGTCGGCAGCCAGGAGAGAACCAAGTGCAGGGAAGTGACGAGGGAGACAGAGGCAGCTCTTCTAGATGGTGGCAGGAATGAAAGGCTCTGGGAGGGGTGCCTGTG
>NW_007074485.1:0-2619 GCF_000164805.1 Carlito syrichta
CGGTGGGCGGCTTCCTCGGCCGTGCTCTGCTGTCGCCCCCGGCGCTGCCGTTCCGAGTTTCGAGGCGGAAAGAGGGGTTGCTTTCCTGGCCGGTTTTGTTCGGAGTCCCCGGGTTTTCTCTCCTTTCTTTTCGCACTTGCGAGGCCTGAAAAATCAACCGATCGGAAAGCGCTGGCCTTCGCCGGTCGGACCCCATCCTCTCCCAGCTAATTAGTCTGAGTAATCTGAGAGCCTGCGAGTCTCAGACCCCGGGAGGAAAAGAGTCTTTTCAAAGTTCATAAAGTTGCTGCCTCTTTCCTGGTGCAGATTTTCTCCGTCTCCCAGCGCCATAATAGCTCTGAATTTTAGCAAGTGTAATTGGGGGAAATGGAGTTGAATTTCAAGTGGAAATGCTTTCTTTTTCGAGTGCTAAAACCCGGCCCTTCATTCATGAGTGATTTCTGGAAAGTTTAAAAACAAAGTGAACGTGGTCTTTCTTTCTTTCTTTCTTTCTATTTTCCCCACACTCTCCCGATCTCCCTAAGCCGCTGTGGACGCTTAACTCGAACTTGGGAAGGGTTAGGAAGGGGCTGGGGCGGAAGACGAAATGAAAAGCCCAGAGCTGGGACGCCTGGCCAGTTTGCCGCCGAGAAATAATAGTTGTTGCGGGTGACATTACATTTTTTTTTTTTTTTGCAGCCCGTGACCTTTGCAAACGTCTGATGGCGATTTGATTAGTTATCTTATTTGGCCTAGAGAGTAAAAACTTTGTCATCTTAATTGCTAATTACTCTTTGGCTGGGGGCCGGAGGCCCGAAAGTGAGCTCTCCCCTTCAACCCGGCTAAGGAGTTTGGCGGTGGATTTTGAGAATTAAGTAATTACAATAACAACAGCATTTGAAAGCCCAGGCCTGTGTTGGGGACGGAGAAGGGGACCTGTGGCCCAGGGGTCTGGTGGGCCACAGCCGGACCTCCCCGAACTGTCTGGAGAGTCCGCCGATCCGGGGATGGGTCCAGGGCCCCGGCAGGCCGCGCACAGCCTCGGCGGAGCGGGGGATCTGGCCTCGAGTGCCCACGACTGCTTCCGGGTGTCGGGGTGCCCACCTGCCGGTCGCCTTTGCACTCCGCGTTCACGATGACTTAAGCAATTAGGTAGCTTCTCGCCGAAAGGGGGTGGGAACGGCGCAGAACCGGAATTTGAAGTGCTACCACCTTCCCGGCTGCTGGGGAAATTAATCAGCTAGGCCTCTCCGGGATCAGCCCGTGGATTTCTTTTTTCCGGGAATCCAGCCGGCATGGGGGCATTCTGCGGAGACTGTGTGGACAGGGTGGGTTGCAGGCAGTTCAGGAAGTGCTACCCCCGGGGGCACCCTCCTCCGCCCCACCTACCAGACTTTGCAGCTTCTGAGCCTTGCATGGGGGGCGGGGGACGCTCTGCGTTGGAGTCGGGCTTCTGCCTATCCGGGCCTGACTGTGGGTGGAGAGACCGAGGGGCAGGAGGGCCGCCTGGAGGGCCAGTCCAGCCGGGGGTGACCAGGAGCCCTCTGCCCTCTGCCGCGGCAGCGTCTCCCCGGCCACGTTCGGAGGCTGAGAAACAGTCCTGTCTTCGCTTTTTATGGATTTCTGCTGCCTACCAGCCAGTTACAAATTACAGCACGGATGGGCCCTAAAGAGTAGAAAGTGCTTCTTGGAATTCTTTGCTTGCAGGCAGGCAAGACCAATGACCACCGCGGGTAAAATGGAAAAACAAATAATGAATTTTTAGGAAGAAGAAGAAGAAGAAGGGGGAAAAAAAAAAAAACAGGCAGAAATGATGCTGTGACCGTTTCATCCTTTTCCATCTTTTTGGGGGCAGACCTCTTGAATGGGCTCTTTAGGGGAACTCTCTCTCCCCAATGGAGCGCCCCACGGGGCCGGTGTCTCCTTTTCCAGCCCTAACAACTCACACCAGCAACGCAATCACCTCCCGATATTTGTGACGAGAAATGATGTCCCTATTTTCTCCCCTGCCTCGAGAACCTTCTTTCTAGGCCAACGGAGGGCAGGGTGGCGGAGGGCAGGCCTCGGGGGACCTGCACCGGTCAGGCCTTGCCGGGCGAGTGTCCCTCCACTCCCTTTGTGAGTCGCCGGTGGTCGGTGTGTCGGCTTGGAGGCTGAGCTGCTGGTCAGGGAGGCTCGGTCTCGCTCCTCTAGCTGGAGGCAGGCGGAGAATAGAAGCCATTGTTCGCTGTCTGTCGGCTTTGTGGGCCACGCTCACCCCCTCCTGTTCGTACTTTTTAAAGCAGTGAGGCGAGGTAGACAGCGTGTGTCACAGTAAACGGGGAAGAGCTAAACGCCACGAAGTGAGTCGCAGGGAGTGGGGCTGGGGAGAGTTGGCCTTGCCGCTTTGAGAGTGCCTAAGGGCTGAAGGCCATGGAGAGGGGGCTTCTGGGTAGCTTTTTCTTGGGAGGGGGAGACAAAGGGGTAACCAGAGAGTTGGGGTCTTGGGACAGCTGAGGTGTCTCCCCGCAGGCCTCCCCAGCTGCTCTGGCCCCTGCCCTTGGGCGCCATCGAGTTGGGGGGGTGTCTTCCCCTGACTCGGAGTTTCGGGTATGATGTCCCCACCTCTACCCGCAGTTCTGGCCTCCATTGCTCACCCCA
>NW_007074485.1:2718-3497 GCF_000164805.1 Carlito syrichta
CCTTTCTCGGTTCTTGATATTTTTGCAAATGGGGACCGCGTGTCAGCTTCCCGGTTTCTCCCAAGCCACACCAGAGCAGGCTGCTGGACATGGGGGCCAGGCGGGACTTAGAGTTTTAGGGCAGTTCCACCCAGCCCTGGGTGTACCTCTGGGCCTGTGCTTTTGAGACAGTTTGACGGGTCTTCTCCTTCTGTTTCGTCTCAGGGGGAAGACTTTAACTAGGGGCGCGCAGATGCGTGAGGCCTTTTATTGTGAGAGTGGACAGACATCCCGGATTTCAGGCAAGTTCTGCAGTGGCTGCTTTGGGCTCAGACCCAGAAAGAGTGGAAATAAGCTCTTCCGGGGCGCTGCTGTGTGCTAGTTCAGATGGGAGGACAAAACATCAGAATGGGCCGACCGGCTCTCCGGATTCAAGGGCTAACCACGAGGCTCAAGGGGAAAGGGACTGGGTCGTTTGGAAGTATTTTTAGCTGAAGCTCAGGGTAGGTTTTGCCTACCCTGGGGGGGGGCAGCGTGGATGACCCCAGATGGCCCCAAGCGGTGGAGGGGGTCAGCCCCAGAGGGGACCGAGCCGGCCCAAGGCCTCGGCTGGGAGCTCGGGCCTACCTGCTGCGGAGGCCCGGGCTTAACACCTGTGTCCTTGCCCACAGAGCGCCGTCTTCGAGCCCCCTGGGACCCCGCGGCCCGCAGCCAGCGCCAGCATGCAGAACAGTAAGTGCCTCTGGTCTTTCTCGGACTTCGGGCCGGGCTCGCAGGCCCGCGGGGTGGGGGCGGGAGCC
>NW_007074485.1:3560-4138 GCF_000164805.1 Carlito syrichta
CTCCCCGCCCCTGCCCGGGCTCTGACCCCGGAGAGAGGGGCTGGGCCGGCAGGGCGGGGCGGAGGCTTCTCCCAGTCGGCGAGGAGTAGGAGGCCCCTTTGGGCTCAGTCAAGACTGAACGTTTCCGTGGGGGGGGGTGAGAGGCTCCCCCAAGTCACTCTCAGGGCAGCACCCTCCTCCCCACCAGCTTCGGCCTAGACGGGACAGCGAGCCGCGCCTGGGCCTGCGGGCGGTGGGGGTGCCACCCTGCACGCGGGCTGCTGGGGCGCGGGTGGAGCGGGCTTCCTGCGTCTGGGAAGAAGTCGCGTGTGCCCGGGACTCCGACGCACCCTGCCCTGGCGACCACACCTGCGTGGGTCTGGCAGTCCCAGGCCCCGGGAGCCCTTGGGCTCGTGGCCTCCCTCTGCCCAGATCCCGTGGACCCGCGCCCTCGCTCCCGCCCAGCGGTGGGTGCCGGTGTGTGTCAGGGCCCGTTGGAGCTCGGGCCCAGAGGCTGGAGGCCCAGCGGCCCGGCCCAGCTAGACCCGGGTTGAGGTTGGGCTCCAGGGCTCCACTGTCCTCGGAGTGCGGCCAGGCCC
>NW_007074485.1:5137-5707 GCF_000164805.1 Carlito syrichta
CCCCCCCCGGCGCGCCTCCCTCCGCCCCAAGCCTCGGGCTGCCCTGAAAACGCGGCTCCCCTCGAAGGGAAGCGAGGGCAGTTCCATCTCGTCTGAGTGATCTGCAAATAGGGACGGAAAGGGTCGTTTTATCACGGTCCCGTTTGTCGTGACGATGCAATTTCCCGGAGCGGAGCACTGTCACAAAAGTGACAAGGCTGCCACAAGCGCCCCGACTGATCTTTTCAATTAGCCTTCCATGCATGATCCGGAGCGACTTCCGCCTATTTCCAGAAATTAAGCTCAAACTTGACGTGCAGCGAGTTTTATTTTAAAGACAAATGTCAGAGAGGCTCATCATATTCCCGCCTCTTCTATATTTGGGGCTTATTTATTGCTAAGGAGCTCGGGCTCCCGGAGTCAATTCTCCAGCAGGCTTGGAGCAGGGCAGGCGATAAGAGCCGGGGAGCCCGACTTCTGGGAGGCCGCTCTCCGGGCCGGGCTGCAGGTGGGAGACTTTCGAGGCGGGACGGGCTGCCTCGCGGCCTGCGGTCTTCTGGGGAGGGGCTCCGAGAGGGGCTGGGCCCCGCT
>NW_007074486.1:0-2071 GCF_000164805.1 Carlito syrichta
TCATGTTCTCACTCATATAATGGACCTTGAACATCCAATGCAATACAATGAGAAAATGACGGATGGTACTGGGAAACTATGGGGGGGAGGGGGATGGGATTAACAGTAGCAAATATCTGTCGGGGGATGGGAAAACACTTCTTATCTACAGGGTGCCTGAATGAAACGTCATTGTACACCTACCCTTAACTGTACCCCACAAAACCATAATAAAAACTACTGATTAATGAAAAAAAAAAAAAAAAAAAAAAAAAAAGAAAAAAAAAAAGAAATAATATAGAATGTGAGACCTGGAAGGAAGCTTAAGGATAATCCAACAAATAGTCCCTTCCACATAGGTAATAAGTGACATGGCTGGGACTCAGGTCTCCTGATAAATAGACCAGTATTCTTTCCCCCACCCCCTACCCTACCAGTCCATCCATCATAAGATCCAGGTGACTGGCAAAAAGGAAAAAGCCTATCACATAGCCAACTACCTATAAAATTAAGGTAACTTGCAGCTAAATAAGAGGTTTTTCACTCCTGAACGAAACAAAGTTATTACTGAATATAACCTCTCTGTCCAGAGATTAAAGATAAAGAGGAACAAGAAATGCTATGAGACATTACCTGCTCATCTGAGCACATAGTATTTAACTGCTTTGATTCCTTGATTCCTTCCCTGGTCTGATACTCTATTTTCTTCTCCATTTTATGAAAGGCAGCTTTTACATTAATTGCCATTAAAATCTCCCAATAAACTATAATCAAGAGCTCACTATATGCTTGTCACTGTTCTAGCTATTGAAAATACAAAAAAGAATAAAACAAAGATTCTTGTCAATGTGGAATATATATTCTTATATAAAGTTAAACTTTACAGGTATGCCTTTCTTCTTTTGTTTTTCTTAATAGTTTTATTGAAATGTAATTCACATACCACACAATTCACCCATTTAAAGCATTCGATTGAATGTTTTTTGTCATAGTCACAGAGTTGATGTAACCACAGTACATTTCAGGACATCTTTTCTTTTCTTTTTTTTTTAGGAGATAGAGTCTTCACTCTTTCACCTAGACTGGAGCACAATGGTGTGATCATACCTTACTGCAACCTGGAACTGTTGGCTCAAGGGATCCTCCCATCTCACCCTCCTGAGTACAGGACTACAACTGCATATTACCACACCAGCTAATTTTTTAAAAATTTAAAGGCCTCTTGCCTTGACCTCTCAGAGCTCTGGGATTACAGGCATGAGCCAATATACTCATCTAATTTTAGAACATTTTCATTACCACAAAAAGAAATCTCGAATCCTTAGCTATCACCCCCATAAACCTGTCATCCCACAAAGCCCTAGACAACCACTGATCTTTTTTTGTTTCTATAGATTTGCTTATTCTGGACACTTCACATAAATGAAATGCTATATCATGTGGTCTTTTGTGACTGGTTCTTTCACTTAGCAGAATGTTTTCAAGGTTCATTCATGTTGTAGCACGTATCAGTACTTCACTCTTTTTAAGGCTGAATGATATTCCATTGAATGGCTATACCACATTCTGTTTATCCATTTATCAGTTGATGGACATCTGGGTTTTTCTACTTTTTGTCTCTATGAAGACTGTGTACAAGTTTTTGCATGCAAAATGTTTTCATATCTCCTGGGTAGAATTTCTGGATCATATGGTGCCTGCCTCTGTGCTTTTAATTAGCCTCTTGAAGAATCACCAAATTGTCTGTCAAAGCAGCTGAACCGTTTTCACATTCTAACAACAATGTATGGGGTTTCCAATTTCTCCACGTTCTTGTCAACATTTATTATTGTCTGTCTTTTTGATTATAGCCATCCCAGTGGGTGTGAAATTTTATCTCATGGCAGGTGACATTGAGCGCCTTTTCATTTGCCCATTTTAAAACTGAGTTATAATTTCATTATTGATTTGTAAGAGTTTTTTATATATATTCTGGAAGAAGGCCCTTATCTGCTATATGATTTGCAAATATTTTATTTCAATATGAGGATTGGCTATTCACTTTCTTTTCTTTTTTTTTTTTTTTCTTTTTGAGTTGGAATCTCACTCTGTC